>NW_006800221.1:528507-581230 GCF_000485575.1 Poecilia formosa
CGGGGAATGTGCTTCCTGATGGCGTGTTTTGCACCTGAGTGAAACAAATAAGAAACCGAAAACGTGACCTACACACTCATGCAGAGTTCAGCGAAACGGTAGTTTTTTGTTTTTTTTTTGGTTGTTTTTTTCTGAGTTGTTTATATGAAAAGTTTAGAAGGACTCTGATTCGGTTTAGGCTTAGTTTCATTTTCATTTATTCGTCTTTTCAAAGAAACATTAAAAAGCACTCAGCTGAAAGTGAGTAAAAGTAAATAAGGAAGACCTTAGGATTAGAGACAATGTGACTCTTCCGCTCTTTCGATGACCTGCAGCAAAAGCGGTCTCCTGCTGGCAAACGAGTGGAAGCCGTGACCCTAAAATCCAGTCTGTTTTCGGTGCATCCTTAATTCTGGAGTGGAAGGCCTCAACCTCCCCAGAGTCATGAAAGATTAAAGACTCATTCTGCTCACATTAACCCAACAAAATCATGTTTCCATCAGAAATCAGACTGCGTCTCACGCTTGAGGTCTCATTATTAGTTAGAAATACAAGTGGGCGTAAGTTAACAGAGATAAGATCGACTTTGACCACGACCAGGACTGTTATGACATTTGCAGTTGAAACCTTAAGCTTTCTATTGTAGAGGGTGCTTATGGAAAATGTGATAACATCTAACAAACAAAATTAATGTTGATGCAGAACTGGACCCTGCAACAAGACAATGACGAAAAATGTACCAATCCAAGAAGGACTGACCTAGAAATAAGACTAGGAAATTTTTATCTCTTAAAATATAATGTAGATTTTGTTGACATCTTTGGCTAATTTTAATCCCATTCCTCTCCAGCAAAAAATAAATAAATAAATTGGACAGTTACATCTCTTGAGAGTTCTCAAAAATAAATTGATCAACTCATTTCTGACCAAATTTTAGGAACTTCTTTCTTTACATGCATTCAAAAAACAATGCAAAGGAGCTTTGGACATTTTAGGTATGCTATAAAAAAATAACAAAAAGACAAGAAAATACAAAAAACTTACTTTAGTATATTGGTACTACATGATTGGTTCAAGGATTAAGTGTAGCTATGCTCAACCTAGCATGTCCAACTCTGAAGTTGGAAAAATGTTCTAAAAGCTTCTTACAAGTCCAAAGTCAGAGATTTATCGCAAATGTAAACCTCAAAATCTAGCATTTTGACTCTGCAAATAACACAGCGTGAGAGCCATGATTGTTCTTCTGGGAGTTTGTTTCTCATGACTTCCTATTGTCATACCAGGCTTTTAGTGTGCGGCTGCAGTGTACAAAACACAGGAAAACCCCCCACAAAGCTCTAATTATATCTGGAATATCCCACTTTTCTTGCTGTTGGTACTTTTTAAAAAAAAACAACAATTATTTACCATGCCACTAATGAATCTATGAATTGTTTTGATAACTTCTTCTGGCAGTTAGAAGAAGTTACTACTTCTTCTTCTAACTGGAGGTAGTGCTTCTTCTACTACTTCTTCTACTACTGGAGGTAGTAGAACCATGCCATTGTAGGGAAGGAGGGAAAATGGGGTTCACCCTGTGAATGGGTGTTAACTTCACCGACCGCCTTTAATGTTTAATGAAACACAACGAGTCTGTGTAAGAGATGACCATCTGTCCAACGACACTCGGCTCAGGAACTTTACATTTCCACTCTGCAGAAAGTCCGTCCAGCCTCATAAGCCATGCGATATTTCACCATTAACGTTCCTGTTCCTCCGAGCTGTAGTGCAAAGGTAGGTCCTTTGAGGCTGAGCTCCGACAGCCTCGCGCTTCTCGCTTCTCGGTTGGGCGCGGCGCCCCGCCATGAGGCTGTGATCTCACCTGTCAAAGTGAATTTAGCGGCAGGTGAGCTCAGCCGGTGGCTACCCGCAGACTACAGTCTTGTTTCACGCTCCAGTTGTCTGTCTCCTGCTGAACTCGATGCAGGAGAAACATGGACAATGACCCGCCCGACCCCCTTCCCACACCCACAAGTCAATCCCGTAAAAAAATAAGATAAAATAATTTTAAAAAAAGCCTCGGCTGGAGAGTAAGGAGCAGAGATGGGGTGAAGTAAGAACCAAGAGGGAGATTAGGTTGGACCTTTATCCTGCCCGGGTTTCCTCAAAGTGCTTCTCTGAACTGGTGGAAGAGCGGGTGAGGTGTTGCTAATCTGACAGTGATGTGATTGTCCCGGCTGGTAATGTGCGCGAAATCTCTCGCAATTAATGCACTATCAACACTTTCGGGGCAGAAGACTATTTATGGGACAGAAAGGGAGGAGCTTGTTTGAGCGTTCAAAGCCTCCGTGGCCTTGAACGGTCCGTCAGGCAGGCGCGTTTCTCTCATCCTGTCTGAAAGTAAACCGGGCTCTGCCCTTGACACAAAAAATAGCTTTGTCATTGATCAGAACGCATCCCGGCAAGCAGGCATAACTAAAATAGCGTCGCCATCGATTTTGAAAGGAAGGCCAATCAATCTTTATTAGTTCTGAGCACAAAAAAAAAAAAAGAAGAAGCTTCGGAGCACCAGCAGAGCGCCTCCGGGTTTTCAACGTGAAGGAGGCGACCAGAGAGCCCCGCTGACGATCAAAACGCCGGCACCAGATTTGCGCTTTGCACCCTCGCAGCTCAGACAGAAGGCCTGAGTAACCTCTTCACACGCACACTGAGCCTGTGAGAAGACGAGTCAGACGAGCCAACGAGCAGACAGAAGCACGCAGGGAAGTGTTTCAGTCAGCAGGAACCGGCTGTGTTGAACAGCAGCACCTGGCTTAAAGGATCACACTTTCCCTGATCCTCCGCACCTACAGGGCCAGATCAGCTGAATATACTATCTCATAACCACTGAAATAGGGGAGGGGAGATGCTGGGTGTGGGGGGTTACCTACAGCAGCCAGCGTTATTTCTCCAGGAAGAAAAAGACATCAAAGCTTTCAGTGACATAAACTGCAGTTGCCAAAAGAACCGGGGACCCATCTGTGTCTGATTACAAGCTGTAAATCTGTCCAAGGCGTATTTCTTACTGTCTACACGCATAGCCCAACATCTTCATTGATCTTCGTGGACACCGTGTGACAAACATTCAGCACAAATATCCATACAGTTTGAACCTTTATTCCACATGACACCCAGAAAACCAAAGGTATTTTTTTGCACTGTAGTGCATAAGCTGAACCTGGAAGGTGAGGATTGTCTTAGCAAATAAAAATCTGAAAAGGTCCGTTTGTGTTCAGCCACCTTTACTCTGATCATGATCATACTTATAAAAGTCCAATCCAAGTCAAAAGTTAGTTTGTGTGTAATTTTATCTCAAGAATATATAGAGCTTTTAAATCTTAATATAAGGAGTCTGTGAGAGGCAACTAGGATTAGATGAAAAAAAAGAAAAGCTAATTTGTTCATAAAATGACTGCTATAAAAGAAAGCAAAGACAACATTCCAAAATAGTATCCTCCTCATTATGTATACATGTAAACAATTATCCAAAAATAATCTGAATAGAGAAAGCAAAGCTGTATGGAAGAATTCACAGCACCCTGAGGGCACAGAGACAAAAGTGACAGAGGTGGAGAGAGACAAGAAGAGGGAGGAGGATGCTGCAACTTCCTGTTTAATGTATGGAAAGTTTTGACAGACATTATGCAATGAGAGATAAGAAGGGATGGAAGGAAAAAAAGCAGGGAGGGGTGGGGGGGACAACTAGAAGACTTAAGGAGGGTAAACAGAAACATCTTTGATCTGTGAAGACAGATGTTGAGGAGAAGCTGTCTTTTTCTGTGTAGAGGCCCACCTGAGCTGCCAGGTAGCCTTACCCAGATGGCTCTTTGTTGAAAAGTGAACACTAATGAGCTGAAAGAGAGACTGGAAAAAAGGAGTGAAGGGACTCTGGCAAGGGACCGCATGGAAGAGGAGGAGGGGTGAGAGATTGAGGGCCAGCATGATTGGGTGTTTTTCAGTTGGCACGGACACGGGAGTGTTGTAGTGTTGCGTTGATTACATTTCATTTACAAGCCTCTTGTGTCCTGTTTGGATATCATGAATCAAACATCTGTGAGCTGGATATGATGTCATAGGCATCACTGCAGTTTTGGATATTCATCACACATTGGCACGCATCAGTGGGTCAATAGGAAGGCATGCTTTAATATGCATAGAGTCCACAGTGGCGTACAACACATCAATCACCCCACAGAATAATCAAACAGCATAATGGTCCCAAGGGTCAGTGAATCCTACACAGCGTGGGCAAGGCAATGACACAGCAGGTGTTTGTATCCACTTTCAGGGCTCCTGATTTTATATCATCTATGTTGAGACTGTGGGTGAATGTTGAACTTTTTTGTCAGGATTGTCAGAAAAGGACTGTTACCTCTGATCTGTGAAGAAAAACACATGATATAAGCAATAATAAAGGCCACTTCGGAATATTGTCTAAATTGTCGTTTGAAAGGCCGGATATGTCATTTTTTTGACTTTACAATTATGTCTCAAATGAGTTGATATCATACCAAAAACATACATACTTGTATGTGTGAAAAGCTGCTCAAACATGGAAGAAGCTGAGTGGATGTTTTTACTCACAATCATTTAAATGTGCATTCCCATGAGGATCATTTGTCAGATTCAATGTTTTTATTTTGAAAAGAACAACCTTGCAGCAGGTCTTGGTCACATTTCATTAAGCTCATATTTCTGTATTGCACAAGTTGTTTTTTGCTCTGAGAAAAGTCATTAGTGAACAGAATTAAAGGCTTTAAGACATCAGTTTGGGTGTGATTAATCTGCTTTGCTTCTTCACTTGGTGAACTAATTTACTGTAATAAATGAACCTTTTAACACTTTTCCAAACATGACTGTAAAGAAAACGGATATTTGCTGGTTGCTGTGCTCAGCAACTACAACTAAAAGTACATGTCAATTACGATGCGTTAGCTTGCATTTTATCTACAAACACTTGACATTCATTAGCAGAGGCTGTACAAGATTGCTTCTGACTGATATATCAAATGAATAAAGGCAAATCAACAGTGTCTCATTGCTGCTGCTCTCTAAGTGTTGCGCATTGAGCAGCCACGTCAGAGTCTGAAGTTGAGCTTGGTGAGGAATCAACCTTTCTAATAAAACTTCTGGCTTGAGTGGACATTTTTACATCCTTCAACTTGAAACTTCAAAACTTTGGCTAGCAGAGTTTTGAAACATTTCAATACCAAGTATTGAAATACTTGGTATTTCAAGTATTTCCAAGTGATACCAAGTATTGAAATGTTTCATCGTCCTTTCAGTACCCAACATGCTTTGTATGGTTTCTTGTTGCTATGGTTATCTGATTATGTAAGTTTCGAACTCTTCGGCCTACTTCCTGTCTGCATTTGAGTACTTCACCACTTCAATTTCAAAATGTGGCAATTAATTCACATGATTTGTAACAGATCAGAGTATCAAAATGTAACATACTTGTAAAAGTTTCACACTCAACGCAGTATGGGAATGTAATTTTAGCTTAAGTGCACTGACGTGCCCCGTCTCTTCAAGACTTGCCTCATTAGTAAGGTTTGACTAAAAACCTTAAGCTGCATTCTTTTGTTCTCTCTTCTCAACACTTTTGGTAAGTAAAGCTCCTTTACTTACCAAAAGTGTTGGTAAGTAAAGGATGAAAGAATATTTAAATTTGACTCGTGCCATCCAGACGCTGCATCAAGCTGCACCTCCTCTGAAGGTGAAATACTTGGTTTTTTTTTCCCTCAATGTATGTTCAGATGCAAATATAACAATGAGCACGAACGTTGCTCAACGAAAGGATACAATATTACTAAACCTGGTTTCAGTCAAATATTGTGACCAATATTCTTTTTTTATGCTTTTATATTTACAAGAAGTGCAGAACCAGGAGGAAAATTAGAATTCAGCCACTTGACATGCTTGTTTGCTCTCAACAGAGTACTAAATGCTGCGTGATACGCATCGTCTTCTTAAAAACACATGCGACTTGATGGTTTATTGAATTAGGATTTTTATTGTAGTTTGGTCCAAACAGATGGGGCTGCCTACATGACAGGCTGCCTTTTACTAACCCCTGAAGAAGAGCAAGAAACTCTGGAAACACAATCTGTTGCTTAAATTAAGGCTGGTTGGTTATAAAATGGCTTTGAAAAACAAGGATTATATTTACAAAGCAAAACTCATTCAAATGACTTACAAAGAACATACCAAAATGTTTAGGAAGAACATACACATTTAAATTATTCTGCATTTAAATTGTTATTGAACAACCAGTGCTGCATTGACTGGACAATTACCATTCTGTGGTACCACTTCACCTTAGCAACAGGGTAGCTGCAAGGTGTAGTCAATCAATGCCCTGAAGATAATAAGCAAATGTTCAGATTGCCAATAAGTTCTGCGTTTGTTTATAAAAGGAAGAGCTATGAAAATAATGCACACGTTGACAGTAACTCTTCTGTGTTGCATTCAGTTGTGTCGTCAATTCAGACTGAGCTGTAAATATAATTTTCAAAGTTTATTTTTCATTCTAAATTGAGTGATCGACAGTGAGCCTTCATTGCACCAAAACTGCAGTCGTTCTGTACTTCAGGAAAAAAGGAAAAATAAAAAAATAAAAAAATAAAAAAAATCCTGACGGTATGCAGAAACTGCAGCAGAGACCCACCCTGTCAGGAGCGCTTTACTAACAACCCCAGAGAGTTTCCTCTTCTGATATTCATCTTCCTCTCGCAGTTATTTAGTAGGTATCGAAATAATCCGTCCCAGCTGCTCATGATCCAACAGTTCGGTATACGGTCAAAAAAAAAAAAGTTTTTAAAACCACTGAATACTTAATTAGTTTAGGTTGTTTCATTTATATTAAACCACCAACGTTCTCTGAATACCTGAAGTTTAACCTTTAAAAGTTTCTGCTATATTTTATGATAATTTTAGATAAAACACTTTGCATGAGATTGTAGAATTTGCCTACTTTGTGTTTTATTATAAACCTTATGTGGAAAGTTTGTAAAACGGCTAAAAATACTTGCTGCTTATTTTTCATAAAAACAAGATCTATGGAGTCACCTTTAAGTCAGACAGATCCAGCAGTAATAAGGCTTCTTAGTTGCCTAAAATGTTTCTTATTTAGCTTTATTGAGCTGTTAGTGATGTGTCAAGGGGTGTACAGAAAGAATCCCTCAAGAGACAGACAAAGAGACTCCTGGTCAATAGCACCTTAATGGTCAGCTTTGGAGCCGCCCGCTTCTTGTCCTTCCAGCCCGGTCGTCTCTGCTCTCCCCATTTGCTCTCGGGGGCAAGACGGTAGCCAGCCTGCCTCGCTGAAGGACGTCCGAGGAGTTTCAAAGGCGATAACAAATCAAACTGTTCCCTGAATCTAATATCAAACAGGCCTGGTGTCAGCATTTATTAGAGAAATCAGATTCCCCCCTCGTCCAAGCCCTGCCCCTCCCCGCGCCGCTTCACTCCCACTTGCAGTATTCCAACACACAGCGGCCCTTTGAAGTTGAAAGAATGCAGGATCGCAAATTACCCAGGAGACGCAGCTGATAGTCTTTGAAGCCCTCCTTTGATAGTGTTGTTTTCTGAGCTCCCAAAGCATTTCTCTTCTTCTGTCTCTCACTCGCTTTTTCCTTCTTTCCACGGACAATAAGCCGCGGCTCACAAACACGAATCGGATCCGTCTAATAGGCGCATTACACACCATGGCATTCGCTCTAATCCACGGGCCAAGAACATTTAATACAACGCATGAAACAACAGCATCCGGATCACGACAGCTGTACCGTAAAACCTCCATGCAGCGTTTTGTCAAGGAGAGAGGAATTTGTCTCTTCCAGTGTTACTCTTCAGTGCCAAAATTATTCATACCCTTTGCAGATGCAGATTTTAAGTGATTTTCACTCAACTAAGAACTTTGTCTCCCATAGGTGGCCAGAGCTGTGCCTGAATTGTTTAGCAAATAGAACCGTAGTCATCTCCTTTGTGTCAGGAAACTGTGGATTTGAAGACAGGCATGGGTCTAAAAATCAAATCTACATGTTCTTCCAGCAGTTGTCGGTCACGACATATTAATTGGCTTATATTATATCTCATCAATGATTTGTTTATTTTTTTATTTTTTTTTTGCTAGTAGGCTGTAGTGCGTCACGACCAAGCTTTTTTTATTTATTTATTTTTTTACAAAATTTCCTTCAGCGTCATCCTTGCAGATTCAGTTGTCACAGACCATTTATGTTTACTCTCCTCAACTCAGAGTATATTTAAAGGTGTTCACATGTTTTCTTTCTTTTTTTTTTCCTTCTGGCACTTTATGCAAAAATGTATTTGCTTAGGAAAAGTGACAACGTCCCAGTTGTCAAATGACTGTTATTTGGTTAAGAGCTATGAGAGTGACAGCTCAGAGTTTTTTTTTCTTTGAACACAAGTTGGACATGTTAAGAACAAACCAAAGGGAAACCAAGAGACTGTTATTGCTATTTTTTGAATACTAAAGCACAGATCTTGGACAGAAAGCTGAGGTCAGATGCAGGTGCGAAATGTTTGCAAACTCAAGTTTGCAAGGGCTCCCAATTTAGAAAAATAGGTGCAAAGGCAAATGTGGCTCAAAAATAGCTCTCCTAAGCAAACAGCGTCTCTTTAGGCAATTACAGTTTGCCCATATTTAAATGAGGCATTAGGCAAGTATTTAGGAAAAACCTGCCCATGTTTCTCCGTATTTATGTAAATCGCAGCCAAAACAAATAAGTCCTTATCCGCGCAACAGAAGAATAAGAAAAAAAAAGTGACATTTTGCTCTTGATGGTATTACAAGAGATTGGAGATCTTCTTCATATTTTTAAAGTTTTACATTCAAATAAATTGATTCTCACTATTCCGCATTTCCAACTCGGCTATTGTGTGAGTCACCCATTAAGGTCCTGATCATCAGAGACTGAAACTGAGTTTTCACTCAATTTGGGACAACCACAAATTAGCTCACGTTCCTATTAGCATGTTTGTATTTTATTTACTCCCAGTGTATTCTGATATTCCTTCATTCCTAAAAAATGACCAAAAAAAGGCATCTTGTCCCATTTCCACTAACAAACAACCGGACTGTGGCATCATTTTTGTTTTTCAGTCATATTTTATTGGCTGGCTGCACATAGTGAACTCAGGACAGTGACTAATGAGATTAATGCACTTTCAGTATTTTCAGATTTCATTTCAGGTTTTTTTTTTTTTTTTTTGACAGTTCTTCTATTTGAAGGACCACGATTTGAATTCAACTTTCAGACTCAAGCTTATTTACATTGTCATTTTAGAAAATAACTTTCCTCTGACTCTTGATTAAATTCGGGACATAAAACTATTTTTTAACAGATTGATTTATTTATGTACATATTTTTTTTATTCCTGGGTCTTCTTGGCATCTCCTCTGAATACATTCACCACTGGGTTTGCTTGAAAATCCCAGCAGGTCAGCAGTTCTGAAACACTGTGACCCGCTCTGGCATCCAAAACCGTGTTAAATCACCTACGTTTTCTTTCGGCCCCATTATAAAATCTTCAGTCATCAGCTGCTGAGTGTGTTTTGTTGTTTTGTGTTTTTTCTCCTTTTTATTCAGAGCAAACTTAATGTATGAATTAGTGGTCGGCCGGTTTTCAAGTGTAAAACAGACCATTAGTTGTTATTGACAAGTCCGCTCCCCCCATGGGAAACAGTGGGATTACAGCTGCTGTCTATCAGAGCTGTGTCATAATCCAGTCGATACAACCAAGGACACTTTGACCATCTGCGTCCGCAGCAAAGGTTTTCAGCAGGATGCGTCACAGAGTAGGCCGCTGCAACTCCTACCTCCCCACATCGACTCCTAATGTAAATGAGGGACAAAGGACAAGCTTAAAGTTTAAAGTAGTAACTTTTTTTTTTTTCTTTTTTTGTGTGGTTTCTTTTAAGTTTCCTTTTCATGTTGCGAGATCTGAAAATGTATTAATAGTCCCGAGCAGGACTAAAACTGATATAGCACCCCGTCTTGTTCTTCTCTTTTAATCACCTGAGAATTCGGAGCGTCAGCCTCGTAATCCTTGCGCGGATCATTTCCTGAGAGATGATGTAACTGTTTTGATTTCAAGTGTAATGACAGTCCATTGTAGTTGGGTTTTAAAACTCCTTTCATAAATCTTAAATGCCCTCTGCCTCATTAAAGACATGCTGCTCAAGAGCTTTGTGTGTCTTCGTGTTTGACAAGTTTGACAAACCCTGCTTTGCTTTTGAACACCGTTTAAGAACACGATTGTCTTCCGGTGAGCTTCGCCCCTCACTTTGAAGGGCATAAAGTCGCACGGCCACGACGGCGGCAACACGGAGATGCGCCCAAATGTTTGAATGCACTCACGCAACATTTTCCTCCCCCTCCCCCTCTCCCTCACCCACACCTCATATTGCACACCATCCCCTGACAAATTCTGCTAGCAGCATTGCTCCGGCGGTTTGGGAGCTTCACGTCCACTTAGGTAATTAACAGTGATCAAGGGTCGTCCGGGCTGTCATAGTTGCCTCATGTTACTGCCTGTTCAAAAGGATTCAAACTCACTGGCCTGAGCTGAAAGGAAAGCTACACACAAGCTCGTGCTCACATCCAATAAGCCCCCAGTGTAACTGCGAGTCGAGGTTTTAGGAGGTGGGGGCTGGTATCTGACTTATTTAATATGAACAAGGGAAGATCAAGAGCCATCCACCCACATCCAGAGCTGGCTTTGAAAGGGTCCCAAAATATAAAACACTCTCAAACAGTGTCATGGAGCACCGACAAACTAATGTTTCACCACAAACTGTTCAAAGTTTGTTTTTTGTTGTTTTTTTTAATTTTATGAACATTGTGCCATTGCGTTGTTTAGTTTAACTATTAAGATTTAAAAGGCATAAGTGTGAATGAAAATGAATTAATTATTCCGACTATGTAATTATTTGGTTGTTGTCTTTTTACATGAAGTGTTTTCAGCATATTTTATACATTATGTGGTCTTGAAGTTTGGTACTGTGCTTTTAGGTTTCTTTTTGTCTGGACCAGATCTTGTTGACTTGATATCTGTATTTTATCTGCTGCAGCTGTACAAGATAGAATAACAACAAAAAACAAAATGTTGTATCTATTCTTCCATCCATGGTTATCCTTGCAGGGTTTGTTAAAAATCCCAGGAATCCATATTAATCTAGAACCATCTGTTTTCCTTTTCTGATGTTTTTTCCTTGCATTCTCTTCATTTTTCTGTGTAGAAACTGTAAAGTGACTGAACAAACCTTTTAGTTCTTGTCCTTTTATGGCCATTGAGTTACACTGGTACATTTTAAAAGCATAATTCAGTGACTTTCCTAAATGAAATTGGTGCTCTGTCCACACCAACAATGAAGCCTTAAGAAGCAGAGAGTTTCTGGGTAGAAAAAACATAATTATTTTGTTTAGAAATTGCTGTTCAAAGTGGAAATTTTTAAAATCTCTGGGGTAATTCACAAAACGTGTTTTTGAATTGCTTTGTCTCTGCCATTTCTTATGCTGTGAATCAAATTTAAAGATAAGAGCAAAATCAACCATCAATCCTGACGATATGTACAATTTGCACCTGTTTTTGCAGGTGCAAAAAAAAAAAAAAAAGCCTTGACAGACCGGCCTATTTTTGTTTTAATAACAGAAATCCAGACCTTGAAGAAGGTATTCCTCAAAAGTGTTGAGAGCGTCTGACTGGAGGAATTGCATATAAATAAGTGAGTAATGCTGCAGGTTGTAAAAGAGAACAAAATGATGGATTTCCTTTAACTGACTCAGAGATAAAAGGTTAAAATGTATCAGAATGTTTATCATTATTCCACAGTATACAAATATATAGTACTTAAATACGTATTTGAGGTCTATTACATTCTGGTGCACTGAACTGTTCATTTAGCTTGTGGTAATATCGTTCATTTTTAAACTGATGAAAAACAAAAGAGCATTCAGCTTTTCAAAGGCCGAACAAAAGGCTGAACATTCAAGATTCGAAAAACCAAGCTGCCAAGGCACAAACATAACGAATTTAAGAGAGGATTTTTTATTTTTTTATTTTTTTATTTTTTTACAGCGGAAGTGCAAACTGTCAAAACCACGGCTGCTTTTAGCACCTCTGAGAAAAATCTCCAAGGGGAACAATACGAACTGGGTAAATATGGCGAGGAAAGGAGAGATTAACCGGAGGGCATGCCACCCACAATGCCACTGCAGCGTTAAGTTGTCCATCAGACGAGACTGGTTTGGCCATAGAGAACTTATTGGGTCAGTGGAAAAATAGGAAGCATAATAATCAAAAATCGCTTCTCATCGACCCGTTTTAAATCTTTCTTCAAGAACGGACAACACCAAATGAGCAGGTTCAGTAAATGGAGACTTAATGGAATAAAAAAAATCCAAAAATGTGAGGCATAATTATCACTTAGAAGTTCAGTGTTACCGTTCGA
Organism: Poecilia formosa; assembly: GCF_000485575.1. NCBI lineage: Eukaryota > Metazoa > Chordata > Actinopteri > Cyprinodontiformes > Poeciliidae > Poecilia > Poecilia formosa. Next base: position 540,983 of record NW_006800221.1, read on the forward strand.
TTTGAGGGCCTGATGAATAAAACTACAATGTGTGGGAAGTGAAGCGTTTTATTTACCTAATTTTCATCTTACTACCTCGTTTAACATTTTGGGGTCACTAAGACGCTGAAATCTGTCCTAGGTCTTCATGGAGAAACAAGAATATCTGATAAATGTTAAGTTTTGAAAACAAAACAGGAAGTCAAGCAGGACCACACCTGAAGCTAGTTGTGAAGGAGGCATCCAATATTGACCACCACAAAATGGCAACCAAACATGTGGTAGTGATGAAAAACCAGTGAACAGCAATTGGATCCGAGGTTAGATGGTAAAAGAAGATCAAGACTTTTTCCTTGATGCGTTTTTCAGCTGTTCACATTTGATCCTGATTTGATGCGGATAAGGTTTTTGATTCCACACAGATGAAAAAAACAAACAAACAAAACCTCTTAATACTGCTTCTCTGTCTGATTCTCTCTTGCTACCGCAGCTACTTCCAGATGTGTTCAAGTTTTTCTTAAAAAAAAATAAAATAGAGTTCCTGCAGAAAAAAAGTAAAATTGACCTCTGCTTCGTAGCTGTAAACACCAACACTGCATACACAAGGATCCAGCAAGAGGCCTTGTTGTTCCTGCGGTAACGTCTCGGTTTTGACTGAGAAAAATCTTTTACGCTCTGAATATTTATTGAAAAGTGCAGCTGTAGACCAAGAGAAGCTTCTCTCTGCAGCGGTGCCTGAAAACTTCAGAGGAGCAGAAACACTGATCCACGAGAATATTTCTTGGGTAGGTGTCAGGTTGCTCTATAGTTCAAAGTAACTTAGCAAAGTGCCTGAGCTTTAGAATATAGTTTTGGAAAAGTGAACCAGTCTCAAATGGAAATACTTGACTCACTATGTAACAACATTATTCACCGAAATGCTGCTTGGATAGACATAAAGATTGATTATATTTTAGTCAACCAAAAAGCCTTACAAAATGATTTATATCCCTCAAACTTTTCTTTTAAATTTATCTTACCTCTGAAAATTTCAATGTATTTTATTGGGATTTAATGTGAAAAGATTTTCAGAGAACTTTTATGTACAAAGTATGCAATAAAAAGCAAGGAATGCATAAGTTAAGTCAGAAATAAAGCTGTGAAGAGAATTTAAAGCATGGTAAAGTTATAAAAAACAACATGAAAAGCTTTGGATATATCAAAGAACTCTCTTGAATCCATCATCCACAAATGGAGACCACTTTGCGCATCTCAGAAGGGTGTTAATTAGAGAAGCAGCCCAGAGGGTTTCTCTGGGGGAGCTGCAGAGATTCACAGCCCCAGCGGGAGAGTCTGTTGACAGGATTGCTGTTCGTCATGCACAAATCTGACCATCCGATGGTACGATTGACGGAACAGGTTTTGATGGAACAAACCTGTCGGAGGTTTGCAAAATAATTGAACTGGACTGGAGGGTTTGCTACAACTCCTATCATACAGCAAGAGCTACAGTGGTACAGTTTACATGTTCATACGGATTTTCAAGTCTGGCATTTTCCCTCAAATTTGACTGAACTCACGTTAATAAGTTCAAAAAATATAAAAAAAAATAATCTTGAATTATCTTTAGGGCAGTGCCCCCTAAAGATTTTGTCAGCTTCTGATGACAAAATGTGGCAAAACATTCAAAGTAGTTTATTCTCACATTGTGGGAAATTTTCATCCAGAGTCAAACAAGGTCACGAAATGAAAAACTATGTTTTTTTTTGTTGTTTTTTTTGCCTCTACCACCCCATTCCGGTGCACATTAATTCCACCCCCACTAATCTTTGAGATAAAATTTCCTCTTTTGTCCCAAAAGAAGGGTCCTGCCCCGCCCTCCTGGCCTGCAGCTCTAAAATAGTGATGAAATGTGAAAGAGCAAGAACCCAGCTTCTGTGCATCACCGTACAGAGAAAAGAGCTTTCTCTCATCTGTTCTCCCAGATGTCGTGGTGTTCAGTTTAACCCCTCCACTGCTCTTTTTCGACCCTAATTACACACACACACACACACGCACACACACACTTTTCTTTTTTATAACAACTCCCACTGTAGCAGAGAACTAGCTGCTTGCTCGCTAGACTCTAAAGGCTAAAACTGATGGTGTGATAGGCACACACAACAGCCCTCATTAGCAGCCTCGCACTGGTAATATGGGCATAAAAAAGCCGCAGCACTCCAGCGTGTGCTGGGCTGCTTTCTGTGAGCTCAGGCTACGCATTCCTGCACGGCTAAAGCTTTGAGAGACATCCGGCAGTCCGCATGTCATTGTTTTTAACCTGCTTTGTTGAAGACAGAGAGCATTCCTGCCACAGGAGAATAGCTTTCCTGGCGGACAGCCCTTCACTGACAACACGAACAAGGACCTGAATTAATGAACGGCCTTCTGAGTCGGTGTGAATTTTTATTGCGTTTTCAGAAAGCAGGCAGACATTTTTCTCCATCCGGAGCAATATTTCTTACTACATATGTTTATGTAACTTATAAGGTGCAGGCTGAAGACAATATCAGGGAGTTTTCTTTTGGAAATTTACAGAAGTTGGGGGAACCAACACTCCAGCAGGGTATGTTTGTCTACTCTGGAATGAAAAGTTTAACGCCGAATCCCGTGTTTTCCTCTGTTATTTCACTCATTTTCATTCATCTGACGTTCTCAAATTAGGAGAGGCTTATTTAGTTGATGCTGACAAAGGAGGCATAGCCTTCTAGATGTAAGCAGATCAAAAAGCGGGGACAAATTTCAAGTTACGCTATTCTCATAAAAGCGCAAAAAGATCTTATTGACGGTCTTGTCCATCAAAAACAAAACACTTTTCCATTTGTTAACCTTCCTATCACCCACTGGATGCAACATATAACTACAAAACCTTGTGGAAATAGGTTTTAGCTCCACATATAAATCTACTGCGTATGCGCTGATGCTTCTTGACTCTTGTGCTGCTACTTTCAATCCCACCTTCCCAAATGATGGTGACAACATCTGGCATCAATGATTTTTTTTCATCTGCATTGCATTTTCATAACATTAAAGTGTCCTGTAGGATGCAAACTTTATTATTATGTGCAATAAAACTCAACAGATCAAAATAACGAGCGACCGTCTGAAGGTGAATTTGTATGCTCTGACCGTTCTAATGCAGCTTTCTTTAAATATTTAACGTCTTATTCCTAAAACTTCCAGGTGGTACCTGAGAGGTTATGAATGATTTTGAAGAAATGGCCGGAGATAATGTAAGATTGTTGTGTTTCTGTTTGCAGTCACTTCTAGTGTTGAAGAAAAAAAAAAGGAATAATATAAAACATATGCATGAAGAAAAAAATAAATAAATACAGTGAACAAAAATAAAAAATTAAATACACCCTTTCTCCATTCTGAGGTACGACATGGTTCTCAAATTAACCACACACCAGAAAATATGACTTTGCATCAAAATGAAGCCAAAAAAATTTAATATTGCTTTAAAAAAAAAACTAAAGTTGAGCAAAGAGCTTAACTTTTTTAGACTTTATCCTCATGGAGCAACTTTGCAGTATGCATGTAAAAGTTACAAACCAAAGAGAATCGGTCCTTTATGCTAACGCATGATGAAACTTATTAACACTCTCTGCAGCTCATTTATTCAAGTCAAGACGATATATTTATATTGGGTACGACATCCCTGCTAAAAAGACTGCGCATCCGTTTCTGGGAGAAGCTGGGGAAATGCAAACCAGAGACGATCCGAGGCCTGCTGAAGAAGATGCAGATACAGTCATTCATATTTCATAAGTGCAGCCCCGTGCACCACACACCCACCTTCTCCTACCTTTAACATTTGCTTATTAAATTTGCAGCTGTCAAAGGATACCTCAAAGTCTTACTAGTCACACACACACACACACACACACACACACACGCACACACGCACGCACACACGATCCAATCTGTGCTCATAAAACGCACAAGAAACACATACACCTCTCTGAGACATGCACCCTGACTATAAACTCATTGCTTTGGACAGAGTTTTAATGGAGGCAAGAACGAGCCACACCAAGAAGAGATGGAGACAGAGAGCAAGGAAGGGAGGGAGGCGACAGTAAACTTCTACTCTTAATTCACACCATGCCCTGCTTGCTTGGACAGAGAGAGCTGAATTTTGAGAAGTCAAAAAAACAAAAACAAAAAAAAAACAAACAAACATAGGCTTTATGTAGCATCCGGACGAGCCAGCAGAGGTGACCCTGAAGGCCACAGCCCAGCTCAGGTCCATTAACTCCACTTTGTTGGTTTTTCCCTCCACTTTTGTGCGAATAGGAGTTTTGCTGACTGGCCCACAGTGCTTCTGTAATGCAGCAGACATGTGACACCAGGGAGTGACTGAGCAACGCAGATACCTGAGGTGTCATAGTGACAATATTGCGCCAGCAAAGTGCTAAATGACAGCGAGCTCACGGGCAAAGTGCTGGAAGCGGTGGAGCCCTCGCTGATCAATGGGGAATCAATAAGCCTCCGCCATGTAACCGTGAGCGACGGTGATTAACGGCCGGCAATCAATGGCTATTAACCCTTGCATGTGGCAGCGAAGCACACAATCAGCAGAACCGAGTTCCCGTGATGAATGTCAGAAATTATTGGAGGTCTCTCTAACAATTTTCTGTCTCTGCAAATGTCAAGAAGTGGAAAGTTGAGACTTGCGGTTGACTGCTGCCTCCGAATCTGACCTGCTTGCTGCGTCTGCTCAATGCATTCACACCCCGGGGGCTATTTTAGACGCTGTCACACATTACAACCATAGATCAACTCAAAGTAGTCCAGAGCTGTGAAGTGAAAGGAAAATTACCCATTGATGTCAAATGGTTTCGCTAATTTTTCTATTGTCTGATCCATCCATCAATTTTCTAACACCCTAGTGTCCTGAGTGGGGTCAGGAGGGGTCCTGGTGCCCGTCTCCAGCGAACGTTTCGCAAATTAAAATCTCAAAACGTGTGGCGAACTTTTATATTTATTTCTTATAATGCATACAGATTTACATTTTATCCAATTACATTGGTACTCCTAAACAGAATCCAGTTAAACCAATTGCCTTTCGAAGCCACCTGATTAGAAAATCCACTTGACCACTTCTGTGCAATTTACAGTATTTGCAGTATAAATAAAGCAGTTCTGTGTAGGCCTTGGAGACTTGTTAGAGATCATTAGTGAAGAAACAGAGTCATGAAGACAAAGGAACTCGGCACACATGTTGGGGAAAGATGGGAAGCTTAAAGCAGGGACAGGTTGTAAACCGTGTTGCGTCTTTTGGAAGTGAAAATAGCGAGGCACAACTACAACTCTTCCATTAGGAAGTGACACAAAGTCCTGAACACGACATCATCTCCAGTGTCGCACCTTGGTGGCAGCATCATGCTGCGGAGACGTTTTTCTTCAGCAGCAACAGGAGGTAAGCCAGAGTTGATCAACCAAAAATTAGGGCAATCCTGGAAGAAATCCTGTAGGAATTAGCCTAAGGTTTGAGACTGGGCTGGAAGTTACGACAAACGCTGCAATGGGGTGGGATGATTGAGATCGAAGCGTATTCATCCAGAACTAAATCCAGTTGAGAATTACTGCCAAGATTCCAAGATGGATGTTCACAGATGCTCCCCATCCAGTCTGACACAGTTTAAGCTTTGTAGCAAAGATGCAGACATTTAGCCTCTAGAAAGCTTGACATGGCCCAAAAGGCCTGCAGCTGTTATTGCAATGAAGGGCGTCACAAAAATAAATCCACTGAAACCTGAATTTTAATAAATTAATCCACAATTGGTTCACTTCACATTATGAGAGTTGCCTTAAAAATGCTAGCAGTAACAAGCCTCCATCTTGTCAAAGCAAAGAAAGCATCATTCATACCCAAAACTATATGAGACCATGACAAGAAAATGTCTGAATTCAAATACACACCACACTTTTAAGATTTTTCTACGTAACATAGGCATGTTTCTGTTTCCCTCCACTTTGCATGGCTTTACTTTGTGTTGGCTTATTACATAAACTCCCCAATAAGGTAAATTGAAGTTTGTAGTAATGTAACTAGATGCGAAGATGTCAAAAGAGAGTGAATGTATTTGCAAAGCACGGTATCAAGCAACCCAACAAATCCACGAATGCAAACATATATGTATTTTCCAAAAGAGAGCATTCCAAATGTCTCCTTGTTCCGGGGTCTAGTGTACATTAGTGCAACATATTTTGTCTTTATGAGGAAAGAATAAACACAAGACATGATTAGACCCTCACATTTCGAAACAGGTGGCAAACCAAAAGGGATGAATTTGAAAAAAAAAAAAATAAATCACAATTAGAAACAGAATCGCCGCTGCCACGTTTTTTTTTTTCTTTTTTCCCTCCCCTCCTTGCCCTCACACTCCCATGCAGACAGCCGGGTACACTCCCACGCGTGGACACACGCAGTCGCTGCCTCGTTCTCGCAAGCCGTGGGTGTGACGCTGAAACATGCACCAAACTTGCCCCGTATGCTTTCGCATGTGATCCGACATAATCCTGGCACTGAGGTTGAAACGAGCAGGGAAGGAAAAAAAAAAAAGTAAAAAAAAATTATCTAAGCCCGAATGGTCATGTAGGTTCAGCTCTGAGCTGTTCCCTGCAATCAGCTGTCATCTGCTTCACTGTTGAAGGCAATAATTCACACTGGCAGCTGCTGTTAACAGGGAAAGTGATGGATGAGCGTGCTTCAACGCAAGTAATTTGTAAGAAAAAAAAAAAGAAAAAAACTTTTATTGCAACTAATGAGGAATAAAAGCACCTAATGGTGCTAATTGTTAGTTGTGCTGCCGATTTTGAGCCAGTAGAGGGAGCTGCTAGTGGAGGACTTGAGGGCAAGCAGCATTCAAACTCGGAAAAATAGGTCAAAGCAGTCTCCTTCCTTTTGTCACACCTGGCTTTCTTCCTTTGCTCTTACTTTGAATCCCAGAAAAAAAAATAAATAAAAAGAGAATCCCGCTTCCTTTCTCTTTCAATTCCATATCCTGTCCACAACAAAGTCAATCAGGCTTTGCCGAGCACTTTGGACGTACCTCCCTCCCTCCATCCTTGTTATCGGCTGGCTCAGCACAACTCCTGAACTTCAGCCATCGCACAACTCTGACAAATATTCCACACAAGGAAGCACTCTGACTCGCTGCTTACTTTGGTACTACACGCTAACCTTGAGCTTGTGAAGGATGCATAAGGCAGGATTGATGTGTCTCTCTTGGTGTGTGTCACTGCGGGTTTCATCAAATGCAGATCAATATCACTGCAAGGTCACTTTAAAATTCAATTAATAAGAAAGTGAACGTCCCAAGGGTTGCTGCCACCCCCTTGGGGGGGTGAGTTGGGGACGAACTTCCACACGACCCATTCCCAGGGCAAGCAAATGATGAAACGGAACAAGATGCGGATAAAATTCATATCTGGATTATCAGGCGCACTGCTTTGTTTGGAGATGGGCTCGCCTAGAAAGAGTGTCTCAGCAACTACATGTTTTATTAACGGTCGCGGAGAGAGCCAGCGAAAGCATATTGTCTCTTGCGCCACCATCTGTGTGTATTTTTCTTTGCATGAGTTTGTGTGCACGATCGAATGTGTGTTTACGGGAGCCTGCTGCTGCCAATCACGCCCACCGAGTTCAGGTAAAACGGATTGGAGATTCGACGGGGTCGAATGTGGATTTAAAAAAGAAACTGAAAAGTTAAAAAGAGACACATAAAAAAATAAAAAAAAGCATTTGTTGTGTAGAATGATCAGTCATGTGCCACTTCTTGCATCCGCACAAGGCCTGCATTAAAATATGCATGTCGGGCCACTGCTCAGTCTTAATATTTAAACCAGCCTGGAGGTGAGGCCCAGTCCAACACAGGCTGACAGACCATGTGTACAAAACACTGGCTGCCTCCCATACAAACTCTCTTTAGTACACACACATACACACACACATACTAGCAGCAACAGAAAAATAAACACAAGCTGGTTCAGACAGAGTCATAGATTTATGCAAGTCCCATATGGAAAAGGAGGCTTTTATTAGCAAAGTCTGATTGGAGAGGGGTGGTGGTGGGGGCGTCCGACGGTCCGGGCCGAGGGGACATAGCTGACGCTTGTTTGTCGCGAGGAGTGGATGCTGAGTGGCAAGGGAGAGAGTGTGTGACCCACAGAGACCCAGGTGATCCGACCGTTAATTACCGTCTGCTAATTACGAGAGAGACGCATCATTAAGCAGAGAGCACCGCCGAAGGGCTCGAGGACTCCCCGTCTCCCCTCTCCTCTCCACTTCTCCTTCCTTCTTCCTGACCCTGATCTTCTGTCCCAATTAGCACTGCCCCGCTTCCCCCCCTCCTCCCTTCCCCTCTCGCATCCCTCCCCTGTGTGCTTCCATCAAAACTGCTGCAGCCGCTGTCTAAACAAGCCCAAGCCCGGGACGCGCCACGCAGGCTGCATATAAGGCACCGCACCTTCTCAAACAGGCACCGCCATTAGAGGAGACAGAGCTAAAAGGGCCGTGTAGACACCTCCGTCTTCTTGTACAATGACTAATGTGGCGTCACAAGCTGTCATCTATGCCTCGCTGAGTCTCTGGTTTCATTCTCCCTCCTCCGTTGTCTCGAAATCCTTCCTCACATTTCTATCTGTAATGTGATCTGTCTGCTTTTTCCTCCTTCCTCCCTCTACCCCCCTCTAAGGTTCAAGACAGTTTTTTTTATCTTTTATTTATTTATTTATTTTTATTACACAGCAACTCGAGCGATAGCAAAGTGTGCATGCTCGCACTTCAAACAACTCCGAAGCGCTGGCACTTTCAAAAGAAGCAGCCTCCAAGTGTTTGTGGATGAGTTGCAGTAAATGACAGGTTCGGCTGTTATGTAATTCCCCTACCTCCACCTCTCCACCACCACCACCACCACCACCACCCAGTCCTGCTCTTGTCCTCTGCCTCTCATCTTGCCTGAGAAGCAAGTTCCTGCTCAGAGCCCCTGGGGTTTGAGGTAGGACAGGATCAGCTGCAGAGGGGTCAGTTTTAGAAACCTTCTGCCGGTCAGACCATCTGGAACCTCGTGACCACTCCGGTCCGAGGCCGTAGCTCTCCCACCAGGTAGCCATAGAGAGCAGGAAAATGCAGGTAGAGAGCAAAAAAAAAAAAAAACTACCTATGAGAGGGCGGTAATGAAGACAAGGCAGGGAGGAAAACATGAGAGAAACATGGTAATAGATGTGAAAAGATTGAGGTAAAGGGTGATGAGAGAGAAATGAGTCATTGCAACCTGAGCTGGCTTTTTCTGTTAAATGAGGGAAATGGTATTTAAGTAAATGCTATAAAAGTGGCCTCATTTAGGGTTTTTAAGAGACATTGTTTGCAAGAGAAGGTTCATTCTCTGCAGCTCGACATTTAGTTCTCATAAATTTAGGGACAATCCTTATTACAGACAAAAACGAGCAGTAAAAAGACATAAAAACGTCATATGGTGTGTAGATTCCCTTGTAAAATTCTTCCTACATCTTGAAATCGCCACATTTTTTCTTGCAATAAAATCACAAGCTTTTTTGTGCTATTTCTTTTGGGTGGGGGGAAGGTATGTGAATGGTAATTAATACATGGTTTTCAGTCCGGTACAACAGAAGTCACCTAATTAGGAAATAAACTCCACCTGAGTGTAATTTAATCTCGCTGCAAATCAAGTTGTTCTGTTAAGGACAAGGAGGTTTCTGAGAGAACATGAGTGGAAAAGTATCGTAGGGCACCGACAAACAGAGCAGTCATGTATGTCAGGGATAAAGACGAGACGTAGCTTGTAAAACAACATCACAGGCTTTCAACATCGTGCAGAGATAACGGCCTGGACAAAGTGAGAATTTTGTTTTAGAGAAGCTGCCAAGTAACTCTGAATGACCTGCAAAGGTCCATATCACAGGTGGGGAGAATCTGATGACTATAGTTAATTGTGAACTCAGCAACTTGAACTAGGATGATTTCAGGCCAACTCCGTGTGCAGCTTGCAGCAACGATGTAGGATGCGGAACAAAAGTACTTTTCAGATAAGACCAAAGTTACACGCATGAATATGAAAACAAAACTCTCATCTTAAAACATGGTGAATGCAAAATCATTCTGTAAATCAGAACTAAGAACTCCCTCTGATGTAGATGCATACATTCAGAAAACAGACTTTGATACACTTTCCCGAGATGAATGAAAGTCAGATTCAGTTTTTGAGCAGATGAGTTGATGAGTAAATTGTTGTGATCTAATAGATTCTTGTAATTCTGTATTGAATTAAAAATCACCACCAACCAGATCCTATTGCTCATTTTCTCTCTTTCTTTTTTTTTTGTGGTGTTGTATAGAAATAGAATCATAAACCAGAATAAGCTAGTCAGACAAGATAACGATGCAAAATTCACCAATCGTTCCTCAACAGGAATATTTACTGGAAAAATGACAAGTTGCCTGCCAGATTCTAAGAACAAAAAATTTGCATCGGAAAGTATAATGGCTAAACAGTGTAAATTAATGTTGAAAAGCTGCTCGTAGACTTATGTGGTGTCGCTTTCTCAATATGGCAGTGGAGCAAACCGAACGAAGAACAGCAAGAGGAAGACACACGACAGTTGTCTTTATCGCAGCTACAACTTCTGTGGAAAACGAGCAGAGCATCTGTTGATTGTCTCTCAGTAAGACGCAAGTCTGTTGGAGATTTTGGTGAGAGGAATTGATAAAACATTGCCGTCAAACTGAACCAATCAGAATTCACACCATAATGTGCCCGAAACTGAAGTAGGAATACATATAAAATGCCATCGTGGGCCACTCTGCTGGCACTGTGCGTGCTCTGATAAAATCAAGCTTTTATTTATTTATTTTTTATCTATTTTAAGTCACACAAAAGCCAGGAAATTTCTCAGCCAGAAAAATCTTTGAAACACTGAGCATAAACGTGTAGATAGCGTCCAAAAGCAACCACACATTGGATTCTGAAGGAGGAAAAAAAAAACAGCTCTTATAAAACAATGACTCATTGGCTGCTTGTTCTTTCAGCACAAATCTGATGTTTAATTAAATACAGAACATAGAATTGTTGCAATTTTGTTGCAAAAAAAAGTCACAGAGAAACAAAGGTGACCTTTTTTCAAAAAGAAGAAAAAAAACATGTTTAAACCAGTCCTGTTTATGTTAACAGGGTGCATCCTGCCTTTCCCACACACCTCAGTTATCCTCGTCAACAGTATGTATTTTAAACATGAATATCAGACATAGTTGCAAAAACAAGAAACTCACAAAGCACAATATTCTCTAAGGCACATGTAAATATAATCAAGAGCCGTGTCACTGCACCGTTTTTCAAAAGAATGATGTTTAAAGTTACTTAGTGAAGTTGATCAATCCAAGTTAAGTCTTTTTTATTTTTTGTCTAATTGCATGCATGACCTACAGGAACTGTGTTATAAACACTTAATGTTTGAGGAACCTGCAGATATAATATTGTTTTGTAGTCATCAGAACTTTAGAAAATAAAATTAGCTTTTTGTTTACTGTCTAATTGATCAACTTCTAAAGTTTGCACTGGTGAGTTGCTTTTACGCTTGCAGAAAAGTTCACTTGAGCTTGACAAGTCATGTCGGTCAATACTTTTTTTAGGCAACTGTGAGCAGTATTATCAAGGTTTTAGCTATGATCAAATCACACAGCAACGTACCCACAAAATACTTCTCTCCTCTACGTCCCATCTAACGCATTAACTGGAAAGGGTAAATGCATATTGAAGAGATGGTACTGCAATTTAAAAGATGACGTCACTGGATAAATAAGTTTATGGTCTGCATAAAAAAGACTGTAGCTATCAGTCAAAGCACGCAAACTTTTCAAAGTTGATAATTATATCAAGTTAGGAGATGCTTTAAAATAAAGGTTTCAAAAATAAAAATAGTTGAATATTTCAAATTTTGAATACAGATGTGTTAAGATGCGAGCATTGTTCAACTTAACCTCACTAATTGACCTATTAAGTGAAGTAATCCTGATACAGTAACAAATATAAGCAAAGTTAAAGCAGCATGGCTTACATGGAAACATTTCTGTGGAATAATGCCTAATTTCCTTTTATTACTAGGCAAATTTGTTTTATTGATTTTTTTTTGTTTCTTTTTGAATGATGCCAAACTTTCAGCAACAGCTGACTTTCAACAGAGGACAGAACAATTGATGTGTTTGTCTAATGGAGGGTGGGAGAGGAAGGGAAGCAGCAGCCTGTGTGATATTTTCGAAGGGATACCTCTAATGGCAAAACGCTCTCTGTAAACCAATCTTCTCTATCAGGTTTATTTCACAAGTTGCAGGTTGGATGACATAGATGCATATTAAATCATTCCTCCTCCCCAATACCCTCCCATTGATGCACAGGACTGTGCTCACAGATGCTATGCAAATGGACGTTGTGTAATATGCACGTCCATGCATAAATTAGATTACATCACAAGCTGATCAGGTGGAATCATGGCTGCAGGGGCGAAGTGTTTATTTGATCACTTTGCCGAGGCACCAGTACGATCGGGTCAGTCAAGGATGGCTCGATATAAGGCTTAATATTGCAGCAGAGAACATGAATAAACCAAATCTGATACGGACAGTTTTCCACCCCCCCACCCCACTACCTCCCTGTCCATTAAATAAAGCAGAAACAAGCCTTCAGACTTGGGGGAAACCAGACACCAACACAGTTAAGGCTCTCATTATTCCCTGAGAGTTAGAATGCGTGTCATGTAAACACGACGACTTAATGCAGACTAAAACAGAGCTGTCAATCAGTGGGAGTCCTTGACCCCCGTTGGTTGATGGGGATTCTCTTGAGGACTGGACTGCTGTGGCCATCCTGGCTTTTCTGGACATTTGGCTGTCAGAAGTGAGCGCATCAACAGCGCGGCACCATTAAAACCCAAAGAACAGCTGGAACTTTGGTGGAGCGACATTGACAGATTAACGCCGCTCGCATGCACGCTCAGGAGCAGCCACAATTGCTTGTGGACAAGCGTCAAAATAGTCAAAAGGCAGCCACATTGGACATGGAGGCTTAAGTTTTTTGCGAGGCTCCATCAGTGATTTTTTTTTTTTTCACTCAGATTATTCTATACTCTCACCGCGTGTGTGTGTTCTGTGTGTGGGTAGATGGGTGAGAGTGAACCAACAGACCTGATATTTAAATGTTGACAGCATGCCTAGCACTCATGTCCTCCGTCACCGTGCCCTGATTTCATCTCACTCCTCCAAACACTCTGCAGAAAAATCAATGTGCATCAGGCCTACTCATGCTTAATGCCTCACAAGAAGGATAAGTTGTCTAATCCTGGGAAAATGCTCACTTTTGCATAGTTGTCGCATTATTTCTTGCTTTATTGAGTCACAGAGTAGTTGCAAAGTAGCTCATTAGTGATAAATGGCGTAATAAGTGAACCAGGAGCTGCTTTTAGTGGATACTCTGTTGTAACCAAAATCACTAACCAGAAATGTATACTTAAGCCATTTCATCACAGTGATTCCTCCTCTGGTTCTCTTAGTTTTTTCCCGCGGGCAGCGCGCCTTGTCACTGACGTCCTTGTTGATGTGTGTGTGTGTGTGTGTGTATGTCTGGTGTCAGCGTTTTATCACCAATCGTTCTGCCGATGGCCCATCACCCCAGCCTGAGGACGCAGAGGGGACAGGAGAGGCTCACCTTTGCCACTGCTGACATTTTAATTTGTCACCACTGGCCATGCTGTTTATGTCAATAGTGCGTCAATGAATCAGAAGAGACGCCATGGGACATCGGGGTTCAATACAATGGACACACAGACACACACACACACCTCCGATTGAGGTTGCAGTGCTGCAATGTTCAGAGGTTGATCGACCCTGCAGCTCTGTAAGCAGAGAAGAAGAGGAAGACTGGGATGAGGTGACGAAGATAACACCTTGATTAAAAGAAAGGGCACATTTATAACACATGCGTCTCGCGTAAGTTGGAATCTTGTGACGTCTTTATTCTTTATTCTGGAGCGATGCTGTTCTTTGGAGGAATATTTTTACATTTCAAAAGGTTCTGCTCATATAAATTCATGTAAAAAGTTAATTAACATCAGCTGATTCACTTCACATTCCTGCAAGTTTAAAAAAAAAAGGACTTTTTTTTTTCTTTTACCAAAGGAGCTAATTGGAGGATATTAATCAAGAATTCATTTTTAGCGACTTAGTGAAGTTTTTATTAGCAGGATGAAATGAGTCTAAGTAACATTGCAGTTTGAGAGTTTTACGTTAATATAAATACTGTGAAGATATGTCATCGTGGCATCGCCGGGTTTTCGATGGTAAAATGCTGTGAATCTAACGATGGAGCTAAACAAAGTCCTCTCCTCTCCTCTTCTCTTCTTCATCCATCATGACTATGAAACAAAGCTGACTTTGTGTCTGGACAGCTCTTTCTGTGTTCATTTAGCCAAATGTTTTGCATCATTATCCTGCTAATGGACCCAGTGACAACTCATTTTTGGTTTTGTGGTTTAGTCTGCCACAAATTTGCTTGAAATGTCAAAGTATTTAAATAGCTCATTAATCCACGCACTCTAACAAGATCCCCGCAGTCTTTAAAGAAGAAACAGGCCAGCAGCATCGCTTATCCTCTAACACACCTAAAAGTGGGCGAGAGGTACTTTTTCCCCCTCACATGTTCATCGGTGGTTTCACTCTAAACTCAATTTGAGCAAGGTTCTACTTCAAGTTTATGATTTTGATGCTAAGGCTAAACTGAAACTCAAAACTGATGGTACTTGCGAGCAAAACAATACAAGCCACTCCTAAGAGTCTTGGTTGTTGAATATTCGTTATGGATAGAAACAATAAGAGAGGAAAGGGAAGGGGTGGAGGAGTAAGAACAGTAACTTCAGATGAAATAATAAATAAATAATATTTATTCCCTCTTCCCACCGTTTGAGGGAAGAGGGACTTCAAATCGACCCAACCTAAATTGATCTACTGTGTCCACCAGATTTAGAAAGTAGAATAGGTTTTTTGTTATGTTGCTTACTGTAGAAAACGTGCCTCATTGCATGAGTTTTCCATTCTTCGTAGACGCAAGACCACCACAACACGGTGGAGAATATCTTTGTTCTCCCCACTCCAAGAACTTTAATTGTAGTTTCAATCAGTTTAATTTTCAAACTGTAATCTGACTTTTTATGTTACATTTAGAGTAATGGCTTCTTCCTCTCTGAGTGGTCAGTACAAGAACCCTGCTGATTTCTTTTGGGGTTTTTTGATTATGTCACACAGGGAAACGTCTCTTGCATTATTCTGGCATCTAAATCAATTTAGAGTTTAGGTAATAATAACTGAGCTAAAACAGGAAAGGTTCAGATGAATAGGGTTAGAAATTAATATCTATTTTCATATACAGCATATGCAAATATCTGGTTTCAACTGTAGACAAGTGAATACGCAAGAAATTTTAGTTGAAGTCCCATACTGATCCAAAAGTGCCTTAGTAAGCTCTACAAACAGAGGAAAAAGTATTGTTTAAAAGTTCCTCATGGTAATTTAAGCAAGTACATATTTATATGTACTTTTCCCTGACTGGGGCAGTCATTAAGCCCTCACCGTGGCGTCCGTCAGCACGGTCGAGACACCTCTCCCAGATGTCAATACAGGTTTGGCACACCTAGGCCCACAGTGTCCTTTGAGACCCCACCACTGTCCTGCAAATGTCAGCAGAAACAGAAGCCACTGTGTCAGGCCGCGCCTGCCTCTCCTTCTCTCACTCCCTCAAAAGACCTCCATCCATCCCTCACTTAGTCCAGTCCCAGGGGCGGCAGGTCAGTCCTAATTGTATGCAAATCAGGGCATAGTGCACGTCTTTCTATCTGCTGACAATCGATGGGTGACATCAAGGTATTGTAGCCAATGCAAAACAGAGCCTTCACAGTAAACAGCAGACGCTGAGGGAGGGGTGGGGGTGGGTGAGGCGAAATCATTTTCTGTCGCTCCAACCTGACGGCTGTCAATTTGATTTCTGAGCGCCATGCATGCTTTTCAGCGCGCGATGCACAGTGGCCCTTTGCAGCATCTTGTTTATGAATGGACTCTTACTCATTGTTATCACGATAAACGTAACATGACACGGCAGATGTGAGCAATGCTGGAGGCTCAAGGTTTGCTGTAGTGTCTGTCCATTTGCCCATGTCCTCTCGCGTTCTCCCTTGCTCTGTTCCGACACATAATAATGAGCCTCAGAGAAATCTGCTCCGACTTCCTGTTGAACAAAGACGGGCAGTTCTAAATGAATGAAACATGTATAGGCAGAGCTAACACATAATACGATGAATAAATCCCCCAATATGGGACGTGCATCTGCAACACACCATCCTGTAGGGGTGGAAGAGGGTGTGCGTCTGTGTGCATGTAATTGTCTCTGCATGTGTTATTGGTTATATTAGATCATGACACAGTGAATAATTTTTTTTCTTCCCATGTGCAAATGATCTGTTCAAAAATTAGCAACATTTTTGAAGAGATCATTTAATTTCATATCACTTCTGAAAGAAAGCAGACTTTTGTGGCAAAGCGGAATATGATGTGGTAAACTTTGAAAAGAATGTCGAGGCACCGTTTCTGTTCATATTTTCTTCAAAGCTGTTTTGACCTTTTGAGTTTTAAAAATAATTGATATTCACCCTGTTTATGAGAAAATATGTATTGTTTTCCTAATGTACAGCAAGTAAATGGCATTTATTGATGGATTGGGGATAAAAAATACTTTTATTATGATTTGGAATCAAAGTCAGAATTTGGCCCAAATTCTATTGACGATAATTAATTTTGCAATGGAATATGGAGCTAAATTTCACTGATATTCACTGCTCATATGGAAAAATCTGTTCAGAGGACAACTAATAGTCATGCACTTAACCATGCAACACCTCGGTTTGAATACACCAGTAAGCATAGAGGTGGTGGTAGGATCATATCCTGGGGATAGGATGGAGCTAAGTGTAGTGTAACAATGAAAGAAAACCTGACAGACTACAAAAATGCTTGACCATCCGACAGGGCAACGACCGTTACTGTATAACCAGAGTGACAATGGAGGAACTTGGATCATGCTGTTTAGATCCCATTTTTTCAATATTAAAGTTTCTCCAATTTCTTCTAATTTTTATTTTTCTCCTATATGTAAATCGTGTTACTTCAACAATTTCAATCCTCACAGCTACACTGTGTCTGGATTCCACTCACTTAATTTCTCTGGCCTCATACACCCAGAAAGTCAAACGCTTCTCTCCCTCATCCACCTCTCACGCAACATCTCTTCCCCCCCCTCAATTTTCGTCCCACGGGCCTCCCGCTATCGTGAGTGTAATCCTGCCATATGTAATCTCCAGCTTAATCCCTTCAATCTCTCACGATTAAACACAAAAAGATGTTCGAATGAGAGCTAAAAAAAAAAAGTACTGTCCATTATGCAACAGGTCTGGAGGTAGCTATGGGAGGATGTGTTGTGGGTGAGGCAGAGGGGAAAGAGTAGAGGAAGGTAAAGAAGTGGAACAAGGTCAAATGTGGAGGGGATTGAATACGAGGTTCTGTACACCAACACTCTGTCTCCAACTTGTGTGTAGCACTCTTGACTCTGGTGGATGAATTAGAGACGGTATGTTGCTGAGCACTGTCAGGGCAACGGTGCATCAGTGGAGCATAATGGAACAGAGCCCAATGCAGAGTGTCTTGATCCCAGCGGAGGCAACAGAGATGCTATGAGGTTACCACTTCAGAGATCGTTGCCATCACCTTCAGTCTTTCATTTAAAGCCTCCAACAGTCAGACAATCTCGACAAGCTCTGTTAAATCCCTTTTGTGGCTCAGTGTTTCAACACCTCTGTATTGAGAAAAAACATAATCTTTGACAGAAGAGGAAGCACAAATGTTTCATGTTTTCTTGGAGATATGGTCAATCATCTGCAGTGGACTGAAGACCAGTCCAGGGTGGACGCCGGCCTTCAGCCAATGACCGCTGGAGACAGGCACTAGCCTGCGACACGACCTTGCAAGGTTAAGCATGTTTAGATAACGGGTCAACGGATGGATAAGATGTAAATGGGCATATTGTGACTTGCCATGAGAAAACACACACAGTGCTCCCTGGCTTCTACAGGTGCAGGAGGAAGACGATGGCATCGTGTACTGTCTCCATGATATGATCCTACTACCACCACCCTGCTTACTGGGTTGGTATCATTGGGGTGGCATCATCCACCCCAATGCCAGGCTGGTAGGAAACCAAGACCTTACAAACAATGCCAGTCATGGTAACGTCTAATATAAGACGCTCAAGTCAGGTAAAAGGATCAATTCATTAAGTTCGTCCAATCAGAGGGCCTTCTGTCACTCTCACAAGTTGAAACAAGGTCATAACCGCAACGTTTTTTTTGTTGTTTTTTTTTGTCCAGAAACTGACAAACCAAAGAACTCATAGTGATTTCGCATGTTCTGAATTGGCCACAAGTCAGACCACATGTTCTTTGGAGTCAGCGTGAGCCGGACCCTGAAGAGAGATCTGGTGCCATGTGACACGCTCCGGTTAGGAATGCCTGGATTCATTGCTGACAGGGACACAGCAGAACCGACCCGACAGTGGCGCAGCAGATCGATCCCACAAGGACACAGCAGCTGCTTTAAGAGTGAGATGAAAATGGCCCTGGTGAGAGGCCCACTGGTGACTTTCCACCACGGCGCTGGGAAGGGAGGGTGACCTTGTTGTGTTTCAGTGAGCCGGCAGCTGCTTTTATCTTCCTGAAACTTCTACCCCTGGCCCTCGCTGCGGAGGTGATTTGTTGTTACTGCATGAGTTACACCAGAGTGGAAGGACATGACAAAAGATGAAAACAAGTTTTTTTTTATAAAAGTTTGGTGTTATGCTTTTTTTGGGCAACCAAAGTTTAGATGCGTTCAATACTCAGAAAAAGATTGCCTTCATGCATAACTGGTTTCTTCTAAATGAGACAGGTTTTGTTGTTTTAAATTGTTTCCAACCTTTCTGTCACAATATTTTCCTTTTATACCTTCCTTTCTTGTGTTCTTATTTCCTCCTTGTTCTTGCCTGACTTTGCATCCTTTGTTTCTAAATCAGTTGTGCACTACCTCCCTTCCTTCTCACCATTCCACTTTCCTTTTGTTCTTCCTCCTTTTTTTCATGCAACCTATCTCACTTTCCCTACCTATGATGTTTCCGCCTTGTTCTTACATTTCCTTGCTTGCTGTTTCTGGATTTTTGCAAATTCCACATCTAGTGTTCATAAACTGTGGAAATACATGACGTTAATTCATAATAAATGTTAGGGTTCTACATGATGAAATGAACAGAAGCAACCAGAAACTTTGGAAGCAAACCTGACAATGGGTTTCTTCTTGTCACTCTTCCATAAAAGTCATATTTGTAAACCGCATGACTAAGAATTGTCCCATCAAAAGATTCTCTCACTGGAGCCATAAGTCTCTGCAGCTTAGCCAAACTTTCCATGGGTCGTTTTGCTGCTTCTTTGCGAACTGTGCCAAACTGTTTTTATTTTTGAGATATTTTAATGAGTCAATTGACTTTTGTGTTTGGCTGATTCAACTTGTTAGATTCTTAAACATATGACATTTCTTTTCACCTCGTAGTCATGATCTACTTAGTGTTGTTCGGTTGCATAAATCCCAAAGCGACATATAAAAGTTTGTGGTAATCAATGTGTTATACACAATGTCTAACGTGTGTAGATTCAATTGCAAGAGACGGTGGGAGCGTTCCTCATTCCTCATGTATGGAATGGTCAAAATGTCTAAGTTCAATTCAATTTGAAATGTTTTGTAGTTGGTTTCTCAAGGTCGCTGCAGTTTGGGACACAGTTTGTTTTCAAGTTGGTCAGAAATTACAGGAACGTTACATTTACACAGAATTAAATTTAGTCGAGCAAAGCAGATATGCTCCATGCGTGCAACCAAAATCGCAGGATCTCACATCTTTAGCCATTCTGACAGTGTACCGCCTGCGCTCTTCTTCACAAACAAACACAGCAAAATATGACGGCAGTGGATCACCCAGAACGGCTGCCTTCACTAAAGGCCTCTTTAAAAGCGAAACTCAAGCAGAGGGGGCAGGAGACAAAGCATAAGACTTCCGCTTCTCTGATTTCACTCACTTATGAGAATCCAATACCACTGGAGCAGCACTGGTTTCCTTCTCTTCCTCCGCTTAGCACTCCATCCACTGGGATAAGTGAGCAGAAACACAGCAAAAAAATGATGGAGGTAGAGAAGAGAAGAAGAGGTGTGTGTGCGTGTACATGTGTGTGTGTGTATGCAACATCAAGACAAAGATAAAGAGATGGAAAAGGGTTAGCGAGTGCAGCCGAGAGCAGAGAAGGAGAAGAGCGGGGGGAGCCTTGGGGGCAGCATGCAGGCAAATGGAGGGGGGAGGTTTGCAAATTTTTTATGTTTTTTTGGAAGGCATGAGCAAAAGCGAAAGAAATAGAGGAGTTTGAAACAGTTTAAAAGAGTGAACGAGTGGAGGGAAGTCAGAGAAGAAACGGAAAACAGCTGGCTGAGAGGAATGCGGCAAAGAAGGAGAAAAACCCCCTTATGTGAAGACGAACCTGCATAATTCATGTTCTGCTCCTTTTAGAAACAGCAGCTTCATCAGGACAGGGCTGCTGCTTTACTGTAGCAATGCAGTGTGCGCTTCATGTGTTTGTGCAGGAGGATAAGCGACGCGCCGAGTCCTGTCTGTTGTGGCATGTTTTGGGAGCTGTGCACCTTCTCTCTTCCCTGTTCTTCTTGCCATACCTGTGTCTGAGCTCCCAGCACACTGACGTTCTTCTGTGTGTGTGTGTGTGTGTGTGTGTGTGTGTGCGTGTGTGTGCGTGTGTTTTTGTTGCTTTTTGTTCCCAGGAAGTGGATCTGTTCGCCTTCACCTTGCCCTGCTCTTCACCCTGACTCTCTCTGACTGCACTCTGCAAGGCCATTAGAGCTCTCCGAGGCCCACGGAGATCTACTCGTCTCTGTGTCTGCTTTCATGTGTCAGTGAGTGGGCTCTAATGTTTGTGTGCGCACGTGTACGGCTGTGGACGTCGATCCCACAAAGGGAGCTCTTCTTTTTCTTTTTTCTTTTTTGTTTTTAAACGTAACTTGCACCTCATGTGTTCTGGAACTGATGCAAAATGGAATAAAAAGTGGAAATCAAGCTTGGAAAATGTTTGCTTTTTCTAGATGCTATACAAGCTAATTTTCATCAAAAATATTTGCTTGTTTCAGAAATTGTTAAACTCAGGGTATGCAACAGTTTTCTCACAACTGGAGATCTGGTGACTCAATTCAAAATCCTTCAAAAAAATTCAAATTTTTTTTCTTTTTTTTTGTGAGTGTGTCGAACAATGGATGCATTGTTACATGAAGAGATTTAGCCCTCCAAACTATAGTGGGAAAAAAATTGCTTAAAACCCATAATGCTTTTTCTTTACCGTGACACATCTTGACAAAATTTCGGTTTTCTGCCCATTGCATTTGCTTAGCATAAACATAAAAGAAAGTCAATATTTAGTAAATGACGTTGATAATATCCATTTTCCAAGACAAGGTGGTCAAGTGAGGAACAATTTTATACAGGAGTTGTCTGTTTGCTTTTCAGCTTTGCCCACTGTTAAAATAGTAAATTAAAAATGTAATGTAACATTAAATATAGATTCCATTTTTATTTCTTTTTGCATATCCATTCAAAACTGTTTTATTATTGGGCAGTCTGGGAGTTTGTGCCACTGATTTTCACCACAAACACCTCAGATCAAGCATTTCCAGTGGAATTCTCTGAATGATCGTCAATTTGTGCATTTCCACACAAACGTAAAGCAACGTTGTCAGTCATTATATCCTGTTGAATACGGCTCATTACTCATAAACCCTTTATAAGATCTGATTATTAAGACTGCTGTTATGCCTGCTGCTTGTCCATCTTCTTTGATCACACTTTTTCCTTCCATTCAACTTTCCACTGGTCTGTTTTGATGCAGTTCTCTGCAAATAACTTGTCTCAGACTCACTTTGAGTCCCACTGATCCTCTGGTCACCTCCAGGTTCAGACCACAACTTTAATGTTCCGAGGGAAACTCATCTGTCTCCACAGGAACCTGTCACTAGTCAACTCACTCCTACATCTGTCTGCTACTCGGTAACACCAAACAGAAAAAAATAAAATAAAATAAAATCTTTCTCTCATCGCTACAAACTTGCCAGCAGCTCTGCAGCAGACAAAAAAGTTATTCAATGAACAAGTTAAATCTGGTGAATAATCCGGTGTTTCTCTAATTCCCCTATTTTCTTCTTTAGCTCATCCTGTGTGCGGCTGAATAAGATCACAGATTTTCCTGAGACATTAAAATGGTACTGAAACATTTGAATAAACCTCTGCCTTTAACCTCACCTGTTGCGTCACACTGTGTGTTCATGCTTTTGAATGTTAAATTCAGCTTTTTAACAGGATAGTTTTGGGATTTCAGGCAGTAGTGTAACCCTTTTAGCCAAATTTTCCTACAATCCTCCAGTTTTAACCCAACAGACATCAGGTTTCTTAAAGCACGTCCAGGAAGAATGGCTTTTTTTTTTTGCTGAGCAAATAATAAATGAGTCACAGACTTTTTATGACAGACACATAGAAACTTGTAGGGAAAATGCCTGTGTTGAAACAAAGTGGAGGTTTTATCAAACTGCTTCTTGTACATGAAAAATAAAACATTTTAAAAAGAAAATTAAACACAGTTTAAAGTGTGTGTTGATTTAAAAGTGTATTATCTAGCTTTTGGAAACAGCTTTAAATACAATAGATGTTTTAGGAGGGGGGGACAAAAGGACAGAAAATGGCATGTCTTTAACCGGCTTTCAAAGTCTCAATCCAATTTCTGTTTAACACTTTATGAAAAAGACGAAAAATGGGTTAACATTGTTGAACTTTAAATCTTCTCTAGTAGAAAACAGGAAACTTAGGAAAAGTTATTCCCATTAAAAGCTTCAAGAAACTTTTGATCTTCCTATTTCAGCTTTAAGTAAAAAAATTGCTACCTGAACACTTAATTTCAGACATGTGATATTCAAAGCAAAAGGGCCTTTGCTTAACTCAGCTGATTATTTAAAATAATTTGGCGACATAATTGGATGTATACTGTTTACGCCCTTCAGACCAAGAATCACGCAGCATATAAAATGGAGGTGCATCGTAGCCAACGTGCACACTCTTTACAGCAAAAAAAGACTTTTCCCAAGTGTTAATGCTCAGGTGCGTGAGGGTGCAGGAATGCACGACGGTCACCCCGGTGTGAGAACATCTACACAGTTTGTACAGCTGCAAACAAATCTCTGTGGGGTTGCAGAAAGGGCTGGGCTCTACCGGCACCGCGGGCCTGATCAAAAGATCTCCCAGATCTCTGAAATACACAGCTTGGGCTTTAAACCCGTTAGCTGCTGGATTAGCGTGCTGAGAGCAAACACCGACACACAAAGAGATGGATGAAAAATAATTTTCGAAATAAAGTCCGCGCTTCAAGAGAGCGCTTTAAAATGTTCCTGTTCTGCATGGAGCACAAGGAGTGGAGGAGGAGATCATTTCTGGTAAAATAAGCAATGGATTAAAGTAAGTTATTGTTAAAGGTTTTTAGTCTCCAAACTTAAAGCAGAAGAATAACATGTCCAAATAGCTCTCGGTCGCTGAAGTCAGCATAGTTTGCTTGTGTTGTTATTGAATCCTTTAGAGTTGGAAAAGGTTGCATCACAGTAAGTACGCATAAAACTGTGACCTGTTGGTATTAGCTCATCACCTATATACAAATAAACCATACAGGCTGTGGTAATGACAAGCTGCTTCTGATCATGATTCTGCTCAGCTTCATCCCAGTAGGTCCAGAAGTTCAGCTACAGTTTGGAGAGGAGTCTTTTGTGAGTTCATTGGATTTTGATATATATATTTTTTAAAATGCTTCTTCTTCTTTTTTTTTTTAAACAAAATTACATTAAATCCCTTTATAAGAGAGCACCCTGAAATTGCTGCGTGGACAAACCAACAATTACTTAATGACGGAAACTAAATTAAACTGGAAAAATTTGCATTCCTTGTGAAAATGCAACGTGAATGACTTAAGTTGAAAATTTGTAGTGCAGAAGCGTTGGAAATCAACTGCAGAAGACAAACAGAAATGTAAGAAATAGGCAGAAGGAGCCTGCAAAACACTAACAGAAAATGTGTAGAAGAGGGAAACTTTCAAACAATTCAAAAATCACACAGAAGGAGTGTTAGAAATTCATACAGAACACTGTTTACAAAGCCAAACTGTTAGGCAAGACATGTATAGACTAAAATTAGCTAAAAAGCTAAAGCTAGCGAGTTAGACTGTAATTCTAACCCTACTTCTGCTAGAATTAGGATTAGAATTAATTTTTTATTTGGAATTAGGGTTGGAAAATTTAAATCTGTTCCAGTGGAACAGTGACATTAAAGTGGCAAAATAAAAAGAAGTAGTAACAGGTTGCATTACAGACAAGAAATCAGCCTTATTCGCTCATCATTAATCAATGGCAGCTTCAAACAAATGGGTTTTTACCCACCATTTAAAGGAGTTTCAACAGTTTAGCAGTTTTCTGGAAGTTTGTTCCAGATTAGTGGATGGCGGGAGGAGGGGGGGGTTGCCCAGGGTATTATTCATGCAAAAACATGCACATTTCCTGTTCTTTCTTTGTGACAATCACTGGAATAATTCAACACTAACTTTTCAGCAGCTGAATTCAAACCATGACTACCCAGCGAGATCAAAACTGTATCCATGCTCAAACCATATTTGGCAGATTCTTTACTGAGAATAAATAGTGTTTATTTTCAGCCTCCATATAGTGTTAACTAAGCTTTTCTGGGGCCAGATTTTACTCCCATGAGAACTGGAGTCCATCTAGTAACCAAACAGTAGCCTCTGCTTGTAAAATTCAGACAGATTTAACATTTAGAGCTGAAATCCCTGTAATTTTGTAAAAAAAAAAAAAAAGTATTATTCCTACTTTCCTGTAACTGATTTTTTTTTCCCCCTCGCTTGCCAATAATTTCTAAGGCACTCTAAACTCTTTCAAAATCCGCATCAATCACTCTTTATGTGTGGGAATATGAAAGATAGTTTAGGAACGGCTTGACCCTGATCACAAGGTTTGATCCTTACCGTCTTATTAGAAGCCTGAAGATATCCCACTGCCCTTCAAGAAACTTCGGCGGAGTATTAGCACGTCTGATTTTTCTTTTAAAACACTGCCATGTGCTACTGCTGACTCCAGGGTTTTGAATATGCATTTTGAAGGTTGTTTGGATTTTAATGTTATTCATCAGAGTGGCCTGATGAAAAGACTGCTTGTTGGACCACTTCCTACATTGCGGTGGATTGTGGCTCATCCACTCTTCATTGGAGAGTATCCTGAGTTTAGATCTGAACATATATTATAGGATATTTACCACTAGCTGCACTGTAATTTGTGTAACATCCCTATCCACTTTAAAGATGCAGCAGGGGTCATCGGAGAATGTAAGCAGGCCATCCCTTTGAGGCAATATGCAACACCCATAAAAAAAAAAGAAAAAGAAAAAAATCTGCTTAAATCTGCCACCAAACAAGCAGCTTTTTGATTCTGGCTAATTATGAAATGGTTAAACATTCTATGCATGCTTTCCTCCCGCGCTCAAGTTGAGCCCGCTGCATAACTGCACTCCTCTATCAGCTCTCAGATGAGGCTCGTCAATTAGAGCCGGGGCCGAAGTGCGGCATGTTAATTCTCTGTAAAATATTCCTCCTCCAGCACTAATTAGGTGCTAGCTGTGGTCGAGTGGAGCCTGTTCACTGCGTGCGAGCAGCCTGTGCTGCATAGCAGTCCCCCGGTATCGTTTGGCTGACCAAAGCATGCACGATAACCGGGAATTATTTTAATTAACCTGTGCCGCCTTCTGCAGCTAATGAGCGTAGTTAAGCCTAACCCGGCATCTTTGCTGCAGCGTGCACGTTTGTGTGTGTGTGTGGATGAAAACCAAGGATCTTGAACTTAAAAGCATAGCGTGGCGCCACATGTTACGCATAGTCCAGCCGGTTGGGCGCAGAACTTGCAAATGTTTCGATGCGCCCTGAGCGTCTTGGCTTTTTGTCACATTTCGGGCTCAAACCGTGAATGCTTTTATTTGGTCTCTGAAAACGAGAAAACGAGGGTCATATGCTTTTACACTTTTACCCTGAAATGTGTGATATGCATATTCAACCCCTTTGAGTCAGTTCTTTATAGAACTACATCTCGTTTTATTTAAATAGTTGTGTCACAACAGCTTTGAACGTCTACAGGCTGAAATTCTTACCCATTCTTCTTTGCAAAATTGCTCAAGCTCAGTCGGATTGGATGGAAAGTGTTCAAGAACAGCCGCTTTGAAGTATTTCTACAATTTGACAATTTGATTTAGATCTTAACTTTGGATAGTTTATCTAACAGATTATTAATTTTTGATGTGTTCCACCTTATTGAGGTTCTTTTGTTCTGTTTAGTGGTGTCCTGCAGATGTGAACAAGTTTTTTATGGCCTCTTAAGTTTTCGTCCAGGTCTGACCTAAAGGTGCTTCACAGTTTTGCTAAGACGTGTGCAGCAACTTTAGGTGTTTTATTTGACTACATTGAGACTTGCTGAGCACGAGCCACAGGCTGAGTGATGACAGCCATGGCTCGGAGGGAGTAGCAATTTTTTTTTCCACTCCTAAAATCCTTCATTCCACAGAAGAGCGGATAATCCATTTCCTGTTTACATGCGTGATAAAGACACTTTTTTTTTCTTTCTTCTGTCTGAGTCAGAATGAGAAAAGAGGAGGCTTTGACACGCTGCCCGGTCTCCTGCGCAGAGCAGCAGAGGAGAGGAAAAGCAGACACGTCGGCCCTTGTCGCCGCTATCAGCCTTCGGTTTGTGTAATATCGACATTTGCTCTGGTCTGAAGAACGCTCATCTCAACCTCCAAACCACCTGCATCTTGAGAAGTGCTGGCTCTCACATCCCTCCGTGCAAAAATAACTCGACTGCGCGCAGGCCACACTTGTTGCCACCCCCCACCCCGGATCTGCTGCGTATGAAGAGATTGAGCTTAGGTAGGCACAGATGCTAACTGAGCTTTTCAGGCCGGTAACAGCACAGTCTTTGCGGTATCTCTCGCGGACGGTGTGTGCGCTGCCTGAACATGTGCAAAGGCTGCATGTCTTTGTAATTCCATATGGCGGGAAATGCGGCCTCTGCAATCTGGGAGCTGACTCCAGAGATCAGGTGGTGTCACACTCTGATGAGGTAATCACCACCAGGATCCAAATACAGTGAACTACGGGGTTAACAAACAGCTCTGAGACTCTGCGCGCCGCCCCCGTGTCCGCCGGAGCTCGCTGCAGATGTCCAACCTCAGATAAATCTGCGACCTGGGCCTGCGGTGGAACAGCGCAAGTGCAGAGGCTCTCATTACCTTTACATAGGGGCTGAGCTTTAAATTAGTCGGTATGGCATATTCATTAGCCTGCCTGGATTCATGTCCCTCCGACACACTTCATCTGTACATCACACGTCTTACTGTCGTACTCAGACTCTCATCTAAAGACCCAGGGATGCTGATGGCGGCAGCAGTCAAGGTCATTTGAAAAGAGCCGGAGGTGTATGTGATGTGAATTCACCCGCTGGATTGATTCCTCTTGTACGTCCTAATGATCAAGCCCTTGTGGAGTTAGAGGATAGTCGGGTGTCTTAAATGGGAATTTGGAGGATATGGGCGTACCTGGAAATGAGACGCATGCAGCTACAGTACACGGGGGCCAGATGATGAGAAGCTCTTTTGTAGTTTGACCTGCAGATCAAAGTGACAAAGGAAAATCCAGCTTTAATTTCAATTTTAATACTGTCTAAGAGTCACAGGACTGATTATATTTATTACATTTTACTCTCACTCATTACTGTGTTCTTTCTATCCGTCTATCCGTCCAAACTGTGCTAAATGTCCTTTTGACGACCCAGAATCATCGCACAGTTGATATTAAATGACTCAGATCTGTACAGATCTGTATCTTAGACATGGCAAAAGTCAAACCCAGAATCTCTGGATTTTACACAAATCAGTCTGTTGCAAAAGTAAATTTTTCCTGTTCACTTTAACCTCATCCGTTAAAAACTAAATGGATCTGCTCAGAAAATAAAACTCTAGAATGCGTGGCGAGTGGGTTCTTTTTTAAAAGACCGCTTAAAATAAATGAAAAAGGCATCCACACTGTAACCCACCTTGAGCGGCATGCCTCTGTGCACGGATGAAATCTCAGGTGTGATGTTTGTGACAGCCTGTTACAGGCTTTTGTTATCGTTGTGACAAGGTGCTGATGTTTCAAACGGCTACCTTGTGCTGAATGGGAGAAATATTTCTTTGACAATGAATCAGCTCGAAGGTGAAAAGGCTCGTCATCACCTGCAAGCTGCCCCGTCTCCAACAGGCTCTACACTGTGCGTTTGTCAAAAGCTGTTGAAATAAGACTTATTTCCACAAGATGCATATTGGAAACAGGTGCGACACTGTGATTTTAGACATTACTAATGTGCAAGTCTTTTCTGCAATCAAGTTATTTCTGTATCTTACACTCCAAGATCTTTGGGTTAAAGAAAATCCCAATTGATTTATTTATTTATTCTTTTGCTATCACATTCTTGTGTCAAAAATGGACGGCTCCTACCCAAAAGTATGGTTTGAAAAGAATAATCTTGATAGCTGAGCCAGTGCTAACTGGGCTAAATCAAATGAAAATTAATCAGTCAATGGCATTATGTTAAATATTGCCTGTTTATGTCTCTTTCGGACAAGAAAATATTTACTCAAAGTGTGAATGATGAACATCCTGGCTGTAATTGGTTGTTTCTGATCGAGTCGTGTCTTTCTGCAGATGGCAGTAGGAACACCCGCAGGGAGAAGGAAGCGGAGCTAAATATTTTCACAAATGTAAAAAAAAAAAAGAAAAATAGAAAAGAACAAAGATGAAAAAATGCAAAAAAAAAAAAAAACACCCTGAAACTAGAAAACCCATTTTGCAACTCTAAGCAATGTGGTCATTCTGTGGTATATCCTGTTTTTGACTCTCAGAAGACTGTTGTGGTTTCTACCAGAGGCTGTTGTGAAACTGAAAAACATTAGATTTAAACACATTTTTTTTGAGGGGAATTATTGTGCAGTGGTGTGTATGGGGCTCAGTGCTGTTTTGGGCTTGAGAATTGAGTTTAGGATTAAGGTGTGAATTGAGGTCAGGTCACTGGTTTAGGCTCAAACATGTACTGGTGATGGGAAGATGTAGGGTAAAGGTCAGTGTTAGTCTGGAGAAATGAATGAAAAGCGAATGGAAGTCAATGCAAAGTCCTTGTGAAGATAGAAAGACGTAATATGTGTGGGTGTGTGCATATGTGTGGGTGTGTGACAGTAAAACATAGCACTAATGAGATCCCAAACCAGCACCAAGCGATGCTGGAATTAGCGCCTTTCACACCCTCGCCTCCTCCTCCCCCATCGCCCAGCAGCCCCCATATTCTCTAAACTCTTCCAGCGGCTTTATTAAAACCTGGACATGAGACGGAGTAGAAAAAAAATGAGCAGAACTCAATCTCGGCTTTAAGGCCGACGCCGTCCGGCTTGTGTGCTCTCACGGAGCGGAGGGAAATGACCTATGAAATATTGCCTTGTCTTTTAAATACAGCACAAGCCGTCGCTGCACACATGCGGCGATACAAGCGTGGTCCGCGCACAAACCCGTGCAGTCCTACGCACACACGCGCACCATGCCAAGCATTGAGGCAATTACGGGAACCGTGTTTCATGTGAGACACAAAATTGGACAATACACTTGCTTCTTTATTTGACGTAAAGCCCAATCAGAGTCAAATGTTCCTGCTTAGACAGTTTACAACTCGCTGCAGAATTATCCACAAAACAACAGACGGAACATGGAAATGCGGCATTGTAAAAATAGGGTAAACCAGCATAATCTTCCGCCGCGTGCCGCCAACACACGCAGTGGGCCTAGCATGAAGACGACGCTCAGAAAAGTAAAGCAAATAGTGTGTTGCTTATTGTCAAAGCCCTCCTGCTGCCCGTGACTGGTTCTAATGAGGAATTAGCAAAAGATAGATAAACACGTTCTGATTTAACGTTCACTCTTTCCTTTTGCCCATCAAAGGCCGGTGCCGAGCTGATCTGAGTGATGGGAGCTTTCTTCGCCCAGTTGCCAGAGCTGTGAAATTGTACAGGCTTATTGCAGCTCATGCTTTGCTGGGTTTCTCATTGATTTTGATTTTGTTAAGGTTCACAATACTTTCAGCGTCTCACTGACCAACTTATTAGCCGTGGCTCACAGAGCAGCGGGGAGTATGTGTTCCTTGTCATTAATGTGCTTTGCCGGGTCATTAGCAGCTGAGCGGCTCTGCACCACAAGCGAGGAGCTAGGCACATGCACGCACACACACACACACACGCATGAACACACACTTACAAAACACACCGAGTAAAGCGTGGGTGGGTCACCACTGACTTTTGCCCATAGCCTCGGCTCCTGCGATGATTAAAGCTAGCGGTGACACAAAAAAAAAAAAAAAAAAAAAAAAAGAAAATGCATGTGTGTGCAGAAGCAAACACACACATACGCAGACATTAACCACGGTCACACAAACACATGCTGCGATAAAGACAAAGTCTGCAGAGCAACGCTGCAACGCGAGCACAGGGAAAGTAGCAGCTTTTAATCATCTTTCGGGGAAAAGCCGGTCTACAAAGGAAGCCTCACAAACAGCTGCAGTGGCAGGGTTATTTTCTGCCGCTCAGTAATGGAGAGACATCATGTTCACCATGTCACCAACTCTATAACAGAGTTCACCTTTAAACAACAGATTAACATATTAAATCAAAATCTGAAACTAATCTCTGAGCTGTTTTTTTTCCCCCCTCTATACCGACTCCGTCTCTTTGCCCCTGTCTGTCTCTCTCTCATTAGCTGAGCACATTAGCTTTCCTGCTACTGTTTCAGCCAAAAGAAAGGAAAGAGAGCCTGCGGCAAAGTGACCTTCTGGGGATGGAAGGAGGCCAGGGGGGAATTCTCCGACACCACTGATCTCCAGCTAGTTCAGTCTCTGCGTGGGCAAAACTCTGATCTGATGCAGCCATCGGTGATTGACGGGGAAGCTGGAACAAACTCGTGGAGCTCTGCTTCTATGCAAGGGAGATCATTTAACTAAAGAGTGACAAGTCGTGTAATGGGTGTTGGCAAATTAACCCCAGCAAAAAAAAAAAAATGTCGTCATGAAAGAGCTGAGGTGAAGAAAGATATTATGTGTGATTAAAGTGCAGGGAAGCACATGGGAGAGGGCTGATCACTAAAAAAAAAAACTAGGTTTCTGGTTCCTCGTAGGAATTACGGCAATAATTGAACCCCTGAAGGATTTGAGTGGAAATCCGAAGAGATAGAGGTGCATAATTAAAGGTTGGCTGTTGTGTTTGTCCTCAATCCCTCCTCCACTGCAGCTATATCAAATTATGTGGCCATGGTTCTCGGAGACACTTGAGAGACCTCCGGTGGCCCGGTATCACCGCCAGACCCTGGCAGGGTCAGCGCTTCTGCACAGAGCGCTGCTCAGCATGCCACATAAACTGATTATGAACTAATAGAAAGTTCAGAGACAAAGGCTGACAGACAGGCAAACAGCTCAACAATCTGTCTGTGCTGTAAAGTCTAGGCACCAGTTGTAACCTGCAAGAGAATAAGTCCAAACCTCAGACTTACTACATTTAGTCAAATTAATGGTGAAATAGATCAAAAATTAATGCAGAATTAAGGCATGTTCAGTTGGGTTTGGGTTTTTTTTGCTCCTATAGTGCTGAGATCCATTTCCCCATCATGTATTTGATGTTCACCTCCTTCAACACATGTAATTTTATTTGATGGGACATGAACAAGCCCATAATGAACTTATTGATGTGTAACAAAGGTACTTGGACCATATGAAGCAGCTATGTCAGAGCAGGGACGTATCTTCAAAATGTGGGGCGATGACTGAAAAACACTAATGGACGAAATGCACAAACGTTCTGACAAACGGGATTACTGTCTTTGCACAGATGTTCGTCCCCCTCTTTGATCTGACGCCCCTGAGTAAAAACCTTGCAGCTGCTAAACAGGATTTATCACACAGGTTAAGTATTCAGCATATTTCTGGAGTTTGACCTGGGAAATCAATATGGCCGAGCTTTTAGCCAATTGAATCCCTCGTCCTGTGGAGTCAGATAGCCAGTGCTTGCTAGTGAGTTCACAAGCTGAAAGCTGAGGACAAGTTCTGGGGGTGATGCATGGAAAACGTATCGTTGTACCGTGCCTAAGCCTGGACGAATCCAGGCGGTTAGTAAAACTCATCAACATTTATCAACGCCGATTACCTATCAGCACTTAAAGTAGTTTATAAAAAGTTATGTGCAGGTGTAAAAGAGAGGGTGGATCCATGCTCATGGTCTGCAAAATGCCCTCCTGATGTCTCTGTTGGGCGGTCTGACTTTAGTGGGTAAAAAGCTGGTGCTCACGAGGCTCTTCAGTCGAGCTGGCACGGAGAGCAACCACACATCCAGCGTTAATCACCATGTTCCTTTCTGTGCAAACTCACACACACACACATGCACGCACGCACACACACAAAAACACCCGCCCACAGTCACGCAAACTGTGGGGGCATGCAGAGACACACTAGGGGAACCACAAATGCCTGCAGGGAGAAAAAGGAGGCTAATCCGACAGTGATCTAGTGACTCCAGAGAGAAACCCGCTGCACCGAGGAGTGTCGCTGCCTCGGTAAATAGATGTCTGCACATTTCTATCTTACTCTGCAACTGCTGACAAAGTTTAGAGATCGAGACTGGGGATGAAGCGTTCTTGTCTTCCTAAGCATTAATGAAAATAATACACATGATTTCAGCACATTTTTCCAAGTTTGCCTTCTTGTCAAGAAGGTCCTGAGGTTGAATCCTGACCAGAGGTTTCTTTGCGTGTAGCTTGCATGTTCTCACTGCGCATGTGTGGTTTCTCTCCAGGTGCTTCGATTCCTCCCACAGCTCAAGAAGTATGCTTGCTGGGTTAATTGGTCTATGGGGGAAGAGCGTGTGCATGCATGGCTGTTCATCCTGCTTGGGTTGGTTACCTGTCCGTGGAGCATCCCGACCCAATGTTTCCCTGAAGGAAACCCTACAAGGATAAGCAAGCAGAGCAATTACTTGCAATGTGGTTAATAGAATTTCCCAAATTGACCAAAAGAGACATTGTGAAAAAAAGAAATTAGAGAACTTATTTATTTTCATACTTTGAAAACAAACAAAACAAAACAAAAAACTGTAGTTATATTTCTTGTCACATTTTGTTTACTATCTGTAGTTGGGTTAAGTTATTTTTCCGTACTGCTTCAGGTATGTTGATTTCCACATTTCCATCAGATTCAAATTGTAGATCATAGATGATTGCTTAGAAGCTGCTGACTTTTTTTTTTCTGAAAACACAATGTGACATTTACTAGCTCAGTTTTCACGTCACCTCAAAAAAGGTCATAAAAGCCGACCTTTCACTCCGGGCTGGGCCGTGAGAGCAGACTGCTATTACCTCTATTATTTAAGTTAAAAGAATCTGGAGACCCGTGCAGAGAATAGTGGGAGTTTACAGAGTTTCTTGAGAACAGTGATGGTTATAGAGTCCAACAGCTGCTCCTGTAACAATGCTCCTTTTGTGCATTTAGGGTGCAGCGACCTCTCACTTTTTCTGATATAGCAAGACTGAAATATAGATTTTTGAACCAATACATTTTGTGGCACATGTGCCAAAATTTGTGGCATTTGAATGGATAAACGAAAACAATACCAGACTAAATTAGGCAGATTTCATAACATGTTTTTGGATGTTTTTTTGTTTGTTTTTTTCTATTGTATTCTATTCAGGACACACAGGACAGCAAGGTAATGTCTCGCGCATCAAAAATGAGGCTCAAATGAGTAAAAGACGGGTAATTTTATAAACGCTGAAACCTGAGAAAACTGTAAAATTGTAGCACAATCCCACTTTAAAGTGTGCAGAAAATGCCTGGCCTTGTAGAAGAGAGAAATATAAAGAAACAATGAGTGGATCAGGATTTCTCTACAGTGTTGTGTTAACTACAAGTCAGTGATTCTTGAGAATAGGGACAAAATGGATTTTAATTTTCCTATTTAAAAAAAAATAAATAAAATTCTCAACCTTATGTATTCAAATATGGCAAATAATGTTTAGGAAATGTAAAGATGCTAAGGTACAGGCTCCCAGTTGCAATGTTTTTTTAAAAAATTGCATTTTTAATCGACCTGACCCAGAACTTTGTCATCACCATCTGACAAAAATAAATATAAAATGATTTTTAAAATACCCCATTAGTGATATTTTTACTCATTTTACAGACAAATGCTTCTCAAGAAATAAAATAAATATTATTTAAAACCAAAAACAACAAAAAGTCCATCTGACGGAGTTGACAGTGCATGACGGAGTTGACACAGAACTGAAGGTGGTGATAAACTAGTGAGTAAAATGAAAAACTTGATACATGTGAAGTAATGCAATTCATGTAAAATACATTAAAATGAATTAATTGCACATTTAAGTGAGATTTGACAACAATTTCACTGAAAGAGTCAGAAAAACTCTGATGGAGTTGACATCTGACGGAGTTGAAAAAAAAAGCCAAACTACCTCAATTCATATGATGTTATTCTAAAGGAGGCCATATTGTAGCTCATCAGGTCCATGAAATCTTTACATTATACCAAAATTAAGCTTTTATTTCACAAAATTTCATCAAAGTTTTGTAAATTATCAGTTATGGAGTTGACACATCAAGGTTGTGACAAGCAACTTAGGAATAAATCAGAAGAAAAAACTAAAGAATAACTTAAGCTAACTAGAGCTAACTAGCCCTCTTAGCAAAGGAAGAGAAAGGAAGAGGTCATGGGGTCCTCAGAAGTTCTGGTGCCCCCTGATAATGCCTGATTTATTTACATTCTTTTCATGTCTGATGGTGTTTACAAAAACTAGGGACAAATTTCAACGGAGTTGGAAAATATATAAAAATTAATTTTAATTCAATTTATCAATACTTTTATAATTATTTATATGACTACTTATACTTAATTGTCATAATATATAATTTTAGTATTTCTTTAATTGTTTTAAACTATTATAATGTGTCGAGTTCTGCTCCTGGACAAGGGCTTTTACAGGCATCATCCACCGACTCCAATGTTTAAAATAAAAAAATATTCAGCAAATACCAGGAAAATATACATTGTTGTGCTCACATNACCCAGGTTAGTTTAGTCAGATATTTGAAAAAAATATATTTTGTGTATATTTCATTCAAATTTGGTGCTTAATCCATAGGACCTGTTTTGTCCCTATTCTGAAGAATCACTGAGGTGCTTTTATGAATATTTTTACAAGTTAGGAGGAACCAGAGGTGCTGAAAAGCTAAGTTGAACAAAATAGAAAAACAATCAAATTAATGGAGATGAAAGGACAGTCAGAAGACAAGCAAGAAGCGATTAAACAAATACGCCGAGCGTTGGAGCAAGCATCCACTTGGGGTTCCCATGGGAATGATCAGCTCAGCCCACTCTTATTGAGGGATGAACAAATGTTTCTGGGCCCACATGTCACCGAACAAAGAGTGGGTCGTGCCACACTTCTACTCCTCAGAGCTGCTATTGTTGGCGTGCAATTCCCTTTAGACTTTATGAAAACAAGCTGAGTAAACAGCTCAACCATTAAAATCTTCCTCTGAGGTGATAGCGGGACGCCGAGGATGCGATTTGAGTGGAGTCCAGATTCCACGGGTTCAAAACCAGAATGAATTTGATGTGAACAAAAAAAAAGTAAAAAAAAGATGAACAGGTGTGACTAAAACTACCCGTAGCTCGTTTCAGATGGCACACTTTAGTCATCCAAATATGCAGCTGTATTTGTCTTTCCTTTTGCCCACATTTTTTCTTTAATTTTCAGTTTAAACACTGCGAATTGGAAGAGTTGCTTAGCCGCAAATCCACAGCTAACACGACGCCAAGGAGGAAGCACAACACAAATATCCTGTAAAAAAAAAAAAAAAAAAAAGCCTTGTGGCTAGAAAAATGTGGGGATGTTAAAAGTACTTTCTCCAAAAGCATTGGAGACAGCATCGTTCTACAATAAGGCTGATGATTTCCTGGCATAAAACATGAAGGGCAGCGGTAAACGCACTCAGGGATGCCCAGCTTTCTGAACAAGGTCAGACTTTTGCCTGCTCAGTGAAACTCAAAAACTCCGAAGCAGCTTTCTGCAAGTTTTACACTTCACAGGAAACTTTTTTTTTTAAAGTTTGCTTTAAAGGCACAGTGGGGTGAATGCTCCCTGCAGGATTTTGGCCAAGTGATAGAAGGAGGAGTTTCACGTCTCGGTATTCAACCAGTGACTCTGGTTATTTTGTTCTCCATTAATTGAAGCCAAGGTGTTTTGTAGAAAAAGAAATATTTGCAGAAACATAAACCTAATGAAAGAAAAAGGCCCCAAAAAAATATCTTCAAAGCTACCAAACTGAGCTCCTATCAAAAATACATGGTCCACAGTGCACCCATTGGCTGTGCAGCTCTTGCACTCGCTGCCTTTTAAGGTCCAAGATCCTCAGATGTGCAGCTTCTACTCCAGGTGTTAAACTTGAACCTCGACAACTTTAATTAGAATTTAACCTCAATGAGAAATCTGTCCAAATACAACATGTTTAATTATGCAACAAAAAATTTTTTAAAACTATTTGGCTGCATAGATAAGAATGTATTTTTTTTTCTTTTTTTTTTCAAAATTGACAAAAACATTCATAGATAGTGGCTTGGTGCTACTTCCCTTAATCACTAAATCTGTGAAAGATTTTTTTTTTTAGCCTCCTTGTATGGTTTTTAAAAAGACAAACATGCCAAACAAATTGGAGAAAGAGAAAAGCTGCTCTTACTTTTAAATCTAAACCAGCAAAAATAGATATCGGCAGGTTAAAACCCAAGACAAAAAAAAACGGTTTTTGATGTCTGTCTTTCCTTTAGGTCCAGAAAACGAAGGGAGTTACTTTTTGGTTTTATTATTTATATATTATTTACTCAGTGACAAAACAAGAGCATAAAAACAGACCATCTTTGCTGTGTTTTTTCTTGTTACCGTCTCCCTTCAAAAGTAGCAGCCTGTTGGTAATCTTTCTTTAGTCAAGCAATTTCTAACATTTCTGGGTGCTTTCTTTAAAAAAAAAAAAAACATTTTGAAACATCTAAACAACACCAAGAAGTGAGAAAAGTTAACTTTCAACCTTACTAACCTTGTGTTTCATATACAGTGCAATTAAAAATCGTTGCAAAGGAACGATGCTTCAGTTTAGTGAACACCTGCAAAATAAATCTTAAAACCTCAATGCTTGAATGACCAGATCAATTTGAAATCTTTTAAAATTATGTTTCCATAATGTACATTTCCACATTTGAGTTGACAGCCTTCGTGGCTGCAATGACTAAGTCCTTTCTATTTTCTACTGTGAGCAGCATGAAAGATCACTGAGCGTCTGGTGTGGCGGGGCGGACTGACTCTTGTACATACAGAAATCTTCAGTTGGCTCTTAGTTCCCATCAGGGGGAAAAAAATCCAAAATTTGAATGTTTGAGCAAAAAAGACAAATGACGGACATGTGACGTATGAAACTAATTCAGTCGGTTATATTAAATAATTTTGAGTTTCTACAGTTGAAAGAACGTTTTTACCAACTCTGTGTAAATAACCTTTGCTTTCTCATGGTACCATTAAATAAACCAAATACAAGAATAAAAAAAAAAACAGAGAGCATTGCTTTAGAGAATTTTTCACTCCCTTTCAAACGTTAGAAGTTTCCGTCAACTAGGATCGCTTTGCGTTTAATTGAGGAAAACCTGATCACCATACGGCATTGTAAGCTTGGGCTGAATTGGGTAAGCCGCACAAGTTTGGTCCTTGGGTAAAAAATTCAATCTGAATGTGTAGCGTTCATCTCCATAGCCACATAGAACGAGAAATAACTTGAAAGTCTGACTTATTGTGACCCTTGGCATCCACAGTTTCTACACAATGAACAATAAAGATACAAATTTATGAAGTAAATGT
This sequence comes from Poecilia formosa, assembly GCF_000485575.1. Lineage (NCBI taxonomy): Eukaryota > Metazoa > Chordata > Actinopteri > Cyprinodontiformes > Poeciliidae > Poecilia > Poecilia formosa. The sequence goes on from NW_006800221.1 coordinate 579,293, forward strand.
TTAGTGGAACAGCGAATGTGAGCCAGTAGGGCCAGGTTCTGTGAATTTACTTTCTATTCTGGGCTGTGCAGGTCCTACAACAAACGTATTGATCGTGTTTACATTAACGGGTACTTTGGGAGCTGCAAAAGAGAAGCCGGCCCCGGCTTTACTGCAGCACTGATTTCACTCAGACGGGAGGGCCAGCCTCAAGCCAGACCCCCACGCAGAGCTGGTTTCACTCCCATCCTGCACGGACAGTAACGATGCACCTATGCAAACAAGCTTCACATTTACCTCCTTACCCCAAGTCTGCACATGGTGGGAAAATACTCCAGTGGCTCTACGGAAAGACCTCAGAGGGAGCAACACACGAATGTACACTCAATAAATACACAAAATTGTAAATGCACTTACCTGGAGAGAGCTGCATATTCTGTACAACCCCCCCCTGCACAAAATAAAAGTCCTGCACACATTCTGACAAGCCAAACCCCAGCAGACAGACTAAAAGCATCAAGGAAATCATCCAGTTGTGGCGGAGCAGGAAAAATAATTGCAAGAGAATCAATGCTAGTTATCCTGGCCTAATAAGGGCGATATCGGGGAGGGAAAGAAGAAATGCTTTTAAGTCCAGCAGACCTTGGGTCCACACTGAAGTCATAAACCGAAACCCCCCGCGGTGTGCAGCCACTGTAGGATGTGGGATTAGATGATGATTAACAGTTTCCATCCCGTGACGGCGCAGGGTCCTGATGAGACGTTCAGAGGGACGTTTCAAGTCTTTTGAGTCAAGAAGGAAAATAAAAAGACCAAAAAATAAAAATAAAAATCACAACATGCTCAAAGGTTTTGATGTATGGTGGCCAACTAGAGCAAAACACAACTTTGAACAAAACTTTCAAATAAAAAGCACATCTGTAGCCAATTACAACTAAACAGCAACCCACTGGTGAAGTTGTAAACTTTGTTTGTAATACTTTATTTGTAATGGTAGTTTAACAATAACCGGATCGTAAGAGCGAGAAAGTACAAACACGTTATTTTTGTTTTGTAAAATTCATTTTGTATTGTGTAAAGTGAAAAACTACAAATATAAAGCCCGCCCTCACTTCATCATGTGATCCAGAGCAAGCAACTGCTTTACAAAGTTACTGGATTAGTGAATATATTCCACAGGTGTGTGTTCAGTGAAGGCCTCGGGATTTGTTACAGAACATTAGCAAACAAGTGTAGCCCAGTGGTAAACTGAGGTTACGGTTATTACTGTATGTTAAGGTTAATAGAAATCTTATATTGTCAAGACAAGATGCAAGTATATTAAAAGTAAATTCTTGTTTACTCAGGCATACATTGATGACAACTAATTGTTCAGTATCCTTCTTTCTGAAAGAAATACATTGGTATTTTCCTTCACCTTAATAGTTGAATAATACAAAGGTAACTATTGAGAGGCACATGTCCAGTTTACAAATGGCTGGGTACATGATTTGGACATTTTTACCCCCCCCTCCCCCCCTTCTGTCTGTTCATTCATTTCAATTGTGTGTTTGCAGGTTATGCACTCTCAGAGACTCTCTGAGCCACCGTTAACACCGTGGGTCATGCTGAGCAACACTGGCACTGTTGAGTGTGCACATTGCACCTGCATGGCAGGGGTAGCAGAGACCTGCACCAATATAAGTGCCCTACTTTTTAAGGTGGAAGCAACAGTGAGGATACGAGGCACAAAAACTGTTACAGATGAGCCAGCATACTGGATATTACCTGGCAATCTGACGAAGATTCACGCAGAAGTTAGCCATAAAATTGACTACAGTACTTCAGCTTCTCAAAAGAAGATACTTGACAAAAATATCCTTGCTGAAATCTCAACACCAGCCAGAAGAAGCCGCCCGCAAAAAGGAAAAATCCCACCATTTGTTAATTAGAATTCAAAAAACTTCCAGAATGGCGGTT
>NW_006800221.1:581962-615009 GCF_000485575.1 Poecilia formosa
TAGATTCAAAAAATCTGCGAGATTGTCGTTTTCGCCGGTTAGGTTTATGGACACCAAAGATGGCGCCGATACCCCTCCGACTAGAGCAGTGACGTCACGCTCCGAAGCTCTATTGGCAACGGAGACAGTTCGTCCAAGGGGAACTGGTGATTGGTTGAAAGGGGGAGGAGGCGGGAGGAATGAGAGAGTCGCAAAGGATGCGTGACAAGGAAGGAAAAGAAGAGAAATAGATAAAAAAAAGAATAAAGACAGACGAAAGGGAGAGACAAAGGGACAACAGGACGAGAGGGCACGAAAGTCAGGAGAAGTTGAAGGAGTTCAGTCGACGCTGGAGGGACGAGCCAAGGGGAGTGGAGCAAGTGGTCACGACGTGCTAAGCTAAGTGGGCTAACGCTTTAGCGCCACGGTTCTGCTGCAGCCGTTGCGGCCCTGCGAAGTTGGGAGGAGGGACTGCATCTCAGCATTTCCTATGTTTTCCCCGAATTGCAACGCTCTCAAATTGTGTTTTTATTTCTCGTCCTTCTTCTGGGATTTAAACTTCTACTCCTCATTGGTCACAGGCCTGCAACGTTTATTTTTTTTCTCCTGTTTTTTCCCTTTTCCCCCCATCACTTGGAGGTCGTGAGTAGAACTGACTTTGTTCAGGACGATATACTAGCTTGGACATTGCTTGGGGTGCCCCGGTCTTAGGGAATTGTGCTCATTAATAGTTTAGTTGGTCTGCCTTATGTGCTGCCTTGTTGTTTGTTTGTTTTTTTTTGTTTGTTTTCCCTAAATCTTAAAAATGTTCACAGCTTACAGTTCAACTGGTGATTAACAGTGAGGGTTCCCTATCACCTTAGTTAATAAAGTGAAACTGAATAATTTTGCCTGAAATTCTGTTTCTCTGGGTAGTATTTGTTACAAACTAGGTCAGTGGTATTGCCTACATAAGGGTGTACCTGATCAATGTCGAACCCAAGCACCCACCATTTTAGTTTTCCTCATAGAGTGGTTTAAGTTGCTGCACAAGGATGAAGACCAACAAACACAGCAGATTAGCTTAAAGCAGCTTTAGGTTGTAAACAACATCCCAAGCTTTAAACCTCTCACGGAGGTGAAAATCAAACTCGTATGACACAAACGCAAACCCACCCAGACTTATCTGAGGAAGGACAAAGTTTATAAGAACACAGGCCAGAGACCCACTGTAGAGATCCACAGTTTAGGATGGATAATTTGTTGGCATAATCATTAGCCATACACTCCACACATCTCGTATGAAGTTGCAGGAATAAAATCAAGAGCGGTCCCATTTAACGTCAGCAGGGGACACAGCAAACCAAACAAGAGCGAAAACTGATCGTGCACAGCACAATAAATTTTAAACGTAAATAAATAACTGCACATCTGAGCAACATGTGACAAACACTGACTAATAGCAAAGAAAACATTTGTGTCCACCTAACAAATGCATGCTAATTGCAAACAACAAACGGAGGAAGAAGATAGACTGTTTAACTTGCTCAGCTCTTCAACCTTGAAGGGATCATCAAACTCACATCCGAATGCCAACAGATTAGTGGATGTAAAAGTCTCAGCTGGATTAAAGCTGGAAACAGTGCGATGAGGAAAAAGAACTTGATTTTTACTAAAGTTATTACAAAAGTAAAACAAAGTCTGTTTTGGGGGAGGAAAAAAGACGTGAATAAATTTCATTGTATAGCATATGTGTGGTTTGATCTACGTAATCACAGATTCATAAAGATCCTCAGGACGGCTGTTCGTTACCGCTCTTTAAACCTGCAGATTTCTCTCTTTCTCATTCTGTGGGAAACATTTCAGGAGAGGAACCAATTCCTGTTTTTCACTTCCATAGTAACCGTGGAAATCAAGAAGCTAAATCAAATTAAACACTAGTTAAAAACAAGATTTAAACAGCCAATTCATGTTTTGTTTTTTGTTTTTTTCTGGTTCATTATAGTTGAATAAAACAAATACTAAATCTGCGTCAGAAAGCTACAGTGCGTATGTGAACACAAACAGGTTTTTCTTGTGGCATATTTTGACTTCAGTAATTAACCTTAACATGCATCTAGTAGATTATTTTCCCACTTTCTCCTTCTTCAAGTAGGGAAGTAGTGAGGAGACCAAGCAGCTAAATCCAAAGTGCCCTGTGTCAGTGTTGGAGCCACTGTGGGATATTTTAAAAAATCTCACGGCAGTAGCGATGTCGCTCCTTCAGAAAGCCCAGGATGTGGGACGCATAAAGCACCACATCACAAACGATGCACATGGCCCACACGTGTTTACATTGTGAGCTGTTGGAAAGTTGCCTTATAGTGAGGAGGAGGAAAACCTGCGCCAGATATGAATATTAATGCCTTTCTGAAAGATAACAAAGCACAATCTCCTTCTCCATGTTTCTGTGCTAATAAAAAATTCCAGTTCTTAGAGTCGACTTTTGGTAGGAGTTGTAGTAAAACTTGAATCATTGTACTGCATGATTACTTGCAGTTGAATGACTCAACTAATTTGAAGGTAGAATTTCTTGTTTCTTTGGAAATCAATAAGAGTTTTGTGGCCAAATCAGATTCCCACAAGCTCAAAAATATTTATTAATAAAACCTCTCACTCTGGTTCCTTGATACGCTGGGAAAACGTTGTTTATTTATCTCCTGCTTTATTGGAGTGAACAATTTCTTTGTTTGATTTATTTAGTTTTACTTTAGCAACAATGAATTCTCAGTGAGCACCTTGAAACCTTCATGATGAACATCACACAATTTAAATGTACTATATTCTAACGTGACACAGTGTTGTTATGAAATAGTGAAATAACTACAAGACTCCAAAAGTAAAGTATCCAAAATTTAGTCGAATACTAAAAGTTTCTGCCAGAACACATAAAAGGTTTTTTTGAGACCTGAAGATCTGAAATGAGCTCAACATTGTAAGATTTCTCAGTAGAAGCATTTGTTATAAACTGCCTGTTGTGAATAAAATATTGGCTCAAGTGATTTGAAAGTTTAGTATTTGTTTTATTCAACCCTAATGAACCAGAAAAAAAAAACAAAAACATGAATTGGCTGTTTAAATCTTGTTTTTAACTAGTGTTTAATTTGATTTAGCTTCTTGATTTTTACCACAAATATAAACAGACAATTGTGTCTTAATTAAATGCTTTACTGCTGGGAGTCACTTATTTTTATTATTAAAATGCGTAAAGTAACCTCAGCCATAAACTACAGAACTCTTCTCATTCTTACTTTGAAATAAATGTTTTGTATTTTTACTTTATTCAAAAATAAACAAACAAACTCTTGGCATAAACAAAAAATTGTCATATTTCAGTTCTGTTGATCCAGTTTTCTTGCGTGTGTGTCTTCGTGCCGCTTGATTGTCACATTTATCAATATGTTGTTTCATGAAATGTTGCACGCTGGTGATAATAATGGCAAGCACAGATAATATTACACTATATAATGGGAAATAATGTGCACACACAAAAAATATAATGCAATATAAATAGATTCCTCCAGCCTCATATCCATTTCCCCTGTATCTCCAAACTGACCCATGACCTGTTAGATGTAGCGCTTCCAAAGACACCGGCCTCATTACCCAGGCTTCTCTTTGGCTGAGCCAGGTCTTTTATACCCCCGAGGAAGGACAGAAATAAACAAAGACCACCACTGATTGAGAGATGGAAACAAAACACTGTGGCAGGAAAAGGTTACATTGGCTGTTATCCTGTTTGGTGGCCGCTGGCTTTCAGTCATTAAAAACAAAAAAAAGAAAAAAAAAACTTCCAGTCATCTGTGACAATATCTCAGTTATGCAAGAAATGTCACTAAAAACAGCTACACACATGAGAATTGTGTCATTTCGTTGGAAACTGCTAGCAGAGCGGTGTGCCATTTATACCATTAGAGACGATTTAGCAAAACATAATCATTTTAAAGTATGTTAGTTACATGACTAAAGTTAAATGGATTAAATAATGTCTTCATGAGTTCGTGTATATGTAGGTATTGATCTTCACTGTTCCCTCTAATGATAATCCTCAAGTTTGAAAAAGGGGATCTTCACGTTCAAAAATATTAACTAGGTCTTAAATGTTGCCTGTGAAACAAGACCGAAAAAGTGTTTGCGTGTCCATCTAATTTACAAACTCGCCACCAAAGATGATTTCCTCCTCAAACTGTGAAACAAATAGTTCCTGTTTGCCGTTGCTCTAGAAGTGGTTGTTATTATGCTGCGCCAGTTTGAGCTAGGTTCACATTTAAGCATCTCATGTAATCTGTAAAGTCTGTGACTGGTTCTAAGTTTTTTTTTTAGTTTTTTTTTTTTTTTTACATGTGTGAGAACAACATGTGAGTGCACGGCCTCATAAGGTTAAAGAATTGCCCGCGACTTTCAGATAATATATTTGTGTGGTTTCCTTTTCCAAGGGTAAAGGGCAACGATGATGCAATACGGGGTGCAAATCTGCTCTTACATGCAGCACTTGGTGAACATGTGAACAAGGTGCTGAGATGAAGCAAACCATCAGACATGGTCATTCCTTCTGGATTAAAACCACAAATACGAACAGTACTTTAAAAATATCCCCTTTGTCTACCATGCAGATTATACAGGTATCAGAAATCATTTTTACACAAACTTCACTTCCCCACTCTACAACGTGGCATCATAAGACCTCAGAGACCTTCTGTCATTGTTCTGCGTCTCTGTCCTCTGTGTGTGTGAAATGGATAGGCGCTACATGTAGACAGACGAATGAACTGTAGCCACAGGTGACAGGAGGGGTCAACATGGCGGAAGAACCTCCGGGATGGAACAAGGGCAAGACTGTACGAGTGAATCGATGAGACGAAAAGTTAGTATTGATCCTGCTGGATTTATCCCCTTCAATGTCAATGAGTAGCATCAGTCAGACGAAGAGGCTGTGCCCCATTTGCCCGAAGAGCAGCAGGATAAATCTCATTCTCCCCTCTTCCGCTCGTTTAATGAAGGATATAATGGTGTGAGTAGGCTGAATGACTGCTAGCAGACCATTTCAGCGAACAGACTGTATATCTGTTATCCTCCCGACTTTAATATCCAGCAAAACCTCCACTGGTAATTACAGGGAGCGTGCGCTCGCAAGAAAAATTGCATGTTTATCCTTTGGTTACCGCTAATTTTGAGGTTTGGCTTTTTCCGTGTAGCCGATCTGCCGCTGAAGAGTGAAACGCGCTAATTAGGTGCTGATGTAGTGACTGGGAAATCAATACGCGGCATCATTAAAAGGAATGAGTCAATAAAAGTTCAAAGAGTTACATCGGGATTGTTCAACCTTCCTTTGTCTGATATGGATATATTGTAAAACAAACAAATGTGTGTGGTCATATTGAGGTGTTGCTAAGGCAATAACCTCTGATGTCATAACTTATCCTCCAATATGTCTCACAAAATATACTGTGTTGCATTGGTACAGTCCTAAAGTCCTAAAATTAGTTTTCATGGACGACATTGATCTTAATGCAGTGCATCAAAGACATCAGTGATTATGTAGATGAAACAGTGAATCTATTTATTTTAATCCTTTTATTCTCGTTTTTGCCATTTAAAACACTTAGAGCAGTGCATTGCAAAGTTTCAATGATATTTTTTAACCCTTAAATTGCGAACACAGACACTTTTTTCAACCATTTCTTAAAAAGATTTTTGAACGTATAAAAAGGCAGCGGGATTTCTGATACTCAAATATTACACTTCAGAACAAAAATATTACACTTCAGAACAATGTTTCTTTAAAACATTATTATTTGGGACTGAAAGGGTCGATACAGTGGACACCCAAATATTGGAGGATTCACTTACTATCTACTTTTTCTATTATTTTGTAAAAGTAAATCCAAATCATTCACAGAAAAAAAAAAAATCTGTTCACAGATACTCAAAAGAAAATGCAGCTTGGGAAGATGAAATCCCATTTTTCTTGGAGGTGATTGGCTATTCTCACAAAAGGGGAGATAAGGCATATGTATACTTATATATTTATCTAAACTATTCTGAATGAAACATGAACTGTCAAGTCCTTTGCAGCCTCTAAAGGTTTTCTTTATTTTACCTTATGGGGAGTCAGATCAGATTCCATGTTCTTGCTGAAAACATGTGTTGCCACTGCATGATTCTTCCACCACCATGTATCACGGTGGGAATGGTGCGATCGGGGTGAGAAGAACGTCTCCTCCATCCACACGTTTAGCTTAGCTTAACACTAAATAAGGCGGTCGGCAATCTGTGAACACAGTTACTCGACAAAATGTCTAATTAAGCGAGTAATAACATCGCTTGACCCGACTTTGAACGAGGAGGGGCCCAACCGATTCACGGAGCGAGAGGACGAGCAAGATGTTACCTCTAGTGAGTGAAATGAACTTGCATGTGTGTGAAAGGCACCTTCAGAGGTTCTCATTCGCATCAAACGAGGAGGACAGAGAGAGGAGGTTCAGGTGGGCTCTGCGAAGCACCTGAACAAACACACACAACCTGCACATGGATTCACAATAAACACGTCTGCGATCACGGCACAATGTGAATGTGAACAGCGTCGCTTTTCACATTCGGCTCCACGAACAGACAGAGACGCCCACCGCAGCGGAAACCTTTCTTTGTGGAACCAGTGTGGTGCAGGACGCCGACTGAGTTCCCTACAAATGCTGTTGATCTCAGATTTAGCAGCTTGTCGTCCCTCATTACAAAGGAACTGAGAGGAACAGCAGTTTAGAAAGATGTATTATTTCTGTTGGTTTAAGCAAACCTTCTGGATTTTACCTCCCTTTTTCATCAGATCCCTATAGCAAGAAACTCTGAAACTTAGTAAAGATTTAGGAAGGGAAAAAAAGATAGGGGCAGTATTATGTATATTTCATGCACATTGATCTATTTTATAGAAACATCTATGTTATTTTCACAGTTTAAAATAAATTTGACTGTCTTCAGGACACCTTTAGGAAGTCGACTCAACATTGTTCCTCTATTACCCCTTGAATAGTGTTTTTTACAAGAGTTTCATTGAGACGCAGCTCATATACTGAACTCAGCAGAAGCACAGATCCACCAGGTGTTTGCTAATTGCTGCTGGCTGGTCGGAAGGAGCTGAGTGGAGTAGGGATCCTCTGTGAGGCAGAAGCTTGGAAGCTGCAGCTTCAGGGAGGAGCTGCATCTCGAAGGCGGAGCTACGTCCACCCAGGCGTTTTGCACAGCTGAATGGTTGCCACGGGAGATTAAAGGATTTCTCAAACATGCAAGAAGGAATAAAAGCAACACTCCATCTATGTTTAGGATGAAGGAATAACATTATAGACAATTTTATACAATGCTGTCTCTTTGAGAGTGGTATAATTGCTAGCAGAGGTAGAGTTGGATGTAAATGGCCTTAATCATGTGTCTGCATTTCAGTGTATTTAACTGTTTATGTTTTGTCCGAGATTTCTTGTTAAAATGGTTGTCAGGTGTGACGACTCCATTCATCTGGAGGGGGCAGATTTGGCCTCTTTGTTCCTTGTTGTAGACGCTCAGCATCTTTGGATAGGTTGTCAGCATTTTGGGATCACCTGGGTGTAACGTTCCCAGAATAAAATCTACCTTCCTGCAGTTTTTAGCGAGTTCACGGAGGAAAACTCACACACAACTTTAGCTTGATTTATTCTATATTTTAGCTCTTTTGACACACCTAGGCGGCTGAGGTAATTTCATAAGTTTTGATGTCAAACAACGACACGCCCAGCAAATACTAAAAGCATTTTTCAAATTAAGATTTTATTCATAGAGGAACAGAAGCTGTCCAGACCAACCTCAACTTGCATGGAAAAATGTTTTCTTCATATCTTGTTTGCCTTGGTCCTGCTGAAAAAAAAAAGAGTTCATATTTTCAAAAAAAAAACAACAAAAAAAACCATCTAAATTATCCACAATACTTTCAGAAAAATATTTTGTGGACTGATGATACAAAATGGAATCTCTTTTGGAAGGTGTGCATCCTATTAAATACGTTGTAAAACTAAGCAGCATTTTAGAGGAAAAACTGATTTAACTTGAAAACGCTTCCACCGTTTATTTGTTATATTTTTTTTAACTATTGTAACCCCTGATGTCTCAGTTGTTTCTCTGCCGACCAATAGGACAGAATTAGCGCGTGGCGAATTGTCATACCACTACTGCATTCGTTATCGCAGCTATTTTGACAAAACTGCAGATCTGTTTTGGATTATGTCAGACAATTCCACACGTCTCATGCACATAGTCTATGAAAACCTGCACACATATCAATTTTCCAGTGGAATTCAGTCCTATCAAGCATGCAGAGACACAGTAACACATTTTATTAAATTAGGTGCCTCATTCTGTGTGTAAAAATTATTGTTAATCAGAATTTATTACACCACTGTTGCGGCTTGGTGTTTTAGCATAGATCAAAACAGCAAAAAGATTATTAAATGATCTACTTTGCTATTCATAACCGGGAAGAAAATGTATCCTTCAACTTTCTGTAAGTCACCTAAACATATTCCCACCTTTACTGTGAATCTAATTGTTTAAACCTCTGGATACTTTTTAGATCTTTTATGCATTTGCCAATATTATGCTGGTGATTGACTTAAAATATTTGATATATCATACAATATTTCATTTTCCATAGACTCTTTCGTCATGAATCACTTAAAAACAAAAACAAATGGGGATCCACAGAGGGGTGAGAAGTTGAGTGTTCCTGTTTTTATAGCCTAATCAGATCATTTTCTGTTTGATTAGAAAAGACATTACTTAAATGTGCATCTAAAATGTTGCTGACGTACAAAGAGTAGTAAAAGGAGAGATCACATCTCCACAATAAAACTGAAATTTGTTCCCTCTTACACATAAAACGCCTAATTACCAAACTCCATCTCATATTAGAGATTTGATAGTTCCATCTCAGACTGCAGGTTTACTGGTGGCTAAAGTTTCTAAAAGTACAGGGTGATTTTCATTCACCTCTTTCGTAGAGCCGCGTAACACTGTTCACTTTTATGACTGGACTTTTTTTTTTTTTTCAATAAAAACTTTACTTAGTGTGTGTCCCCCCCAACCCCCCGCCGCCCCTACTGCATGTACGTGTGTTTTGGTACAGGCCAGCTATCTGGTCAAATTTATTTGACACAGTGAATAGATGAAATATTTCTGGACGTGCCCTGCTTGTTTGAAACCTTCCAAAAGTTTTACATTGATTTATGCTCGACAGAGACTCCTCCACCGCTTCACTCCGGCGCTGTCCTTTCAGCAAACAGAGAGCAGGAAAGAGAGATGAGTCCTGTCCTGAACCTTGTCCAAACTCTGCAGGTGGCCTCGATGAAGGGTATGCTTTTTTTTTTTTTATCAAGGTCTGCCAGCTAGGCTATCCTGACAGTCCCATCTTCTGCCAAAAATTCAAAGAGTGAGAGAGAAAGAGAGGAGAAGAACTGAGGAGTCTGGTCTGGTCTGGTCTGGTCTTGCGATACACTTTATGCAACTCTAAAGAGTAAATAAGAAGAAAACTTGATTAGAAGAGAAAACGTGTGTGCAGAATGGTCTTTTCTCCGACCATTCTGCACCCTGCGCAGTAATAGAGCAACACTGGGAAAGGAAATGAAGGCCGTGACGCATTGTTTTGGCGGCGCACTGTAATGCTTACAAGCCTGGACAGGTTGTTCTATTGTTATTGATGCTCTTATTTGGGTGGACATAATTTAATTCCAAGAAACAGTATCACTCATTCATCATGTCGGGGGTTGACATTTCAATCAGGCTTATCGATGGACAGTCAAGTGAATTTAGCAAAGTGTAAAATCACGCGCAGATGTAGATGGGCTGCAGTTGACTGAAAGTGATCATCTTGCAATGTTGGAGAAAACACGGCGCAGTCGTTCACACGAGTCGAGCCGAAACGCTGCCGGGCTCTCGCAGCCTACACGGATAATCTGCAGCCATTTGTGGAGAAAAACTGTTCAGGGCTTAATCATACCGAGTCACGTTTCGAGCCCGGCTGATGGTTCCTCTGACCACCGCTGAATCAGTGGTGAACTTTTGGCTTAAATCACGGGCACCGAGCTACCGAGGAGGAAATGTGACAGTTTGTTGCAAATGTTTCAAATTCTGCAAAGCGAGTGAAACCCAGGGCACCTTTTTGGAGGTTTAAAAGTGAAGGTGAGAGTGCTGCTGAGTCATTTTTTCTCAGCCTCCGACAACGACGCATGGTTTGTGCTTCATCTTTGACTCAGAGGCTGTTTGATAAGTTCAGTAGGAGCCTTTTTTCTTTTCTTTTCTTTTTTTTTTTTTGCCTGTTTCAGTGTGATAACAATTACAGGCCTGTGTTGCTACATATCAATTGCCTCTTATGGAAGCGAATGTCACATTTTCATTGTTCTATTGATCCCTGGAGGCGCCAGAGTTTGGGAGGGGTGTATTTCCATCTGGGCCTGCTGACAGTGATTGGAGACATGAGGTCTGTTAATACCCTCAACTTTGGGGAAAAAAATGGGTAAAAGCTCATCTAAATAAGGATGGGTCAAAATGACATAATTCAAAATGTAAAAAAAAAATCATCTCAATTCTGGGGTTAGGATAAATTGAAGTGTAGTCATTTTCTCGTCACATAAAATAAGTCTGACTCAGCAACAAGCAGAGGGAACCAATTCCCCGTTGACTGCACAAGCGTGTAAACAATAGGAAACGTGTTCAAGGCACAACTTGTGGATAGGTTACTTTTTATATATATATATATATCTTTGCTTCTGTACCTTTCCTTCCTGATGACACCCTGGGTGTCTGGCAATGTGGCTTATCAAAACCTGTCACTGGATGTGCAGCGCTGACAAAGAAAACAACTGCAGGAACATCCATCGTCTTCTGTTTATCCGATATCGGGGCAACAGGTCCAGCTAATTCTGGGTGGAAAAGTAAGGCTCAATAAAAACAAATATAATATAATTCTACTACTAATCCAAATATCAAGTATTAAATAACTAAACGATCCTGTGAACATGCATGTTAACATTTTGCATGTGAGATCAAACAGAATGAAGAAATTTGACTTTGTAAAACCTTTTTTGTCAGGTGCATACTTCTCTCTCAAGTATGCATTTCAAAGCACAATCAGTAGTTTTGCTTGTGGATATATTTTCAACTAGAAAGTCACTCAACACCTTCAACAGAAAGCTTAGTTTCACTTTTATGTTTGTATTACAGAAGATAAAATGCTGTGCTACTGTATTTTTAATTCTTCATTCTAAATATTGCGTCGTCTTAGATGGCACACCGACATGGATGTATTCTAGTATGAAATGGGGATTTCATTGTGTGACAAATTTGAAATTATAAGGTTAATTCACTGCTTTTCAATGTAACTATTTCACTATTCACCATAGAAGGCATGCTTTATTAAATACACAGAATTTTTTTTTTTTATATAATGAAAAGAAGACTTTATGATCTTGCATCTGGACTTGAGTAATAACCATTCATCTTGTTTGTTCTCCGCAATGTTGCATCTGCTTGGTTCGGCTTTATTATTCATATTCTGAACTTAATGGGTTTATAATCATGAAATGATTAGACTCACTCTCACCACCATCTTGGCTGCATTTTAAAAACCTTTAGGGGTCACGATGGTGAGCTGGAAAATGAAGCTGAAGTATTTAGCAGTTTTCCGGCTCGAAATGCAAGACATTTTGATTGTAGCGTTCTCACACCTGGCTCTCTCTCGTACAGGAAGCATAATTCAATTGTAGCATGCAAATTAATTATTCTCCAATAAGATGTTTGGACTGCGTTCACAAATCCGCAATGAAATCCTTCAGCACTCACAAATTTGAAGTGGCCGCTGCGTTTGCAGGTTGCACAGTTAAAACGTCCGTCGCCCGTTTCAAAGCAGACAATATACGAGTCTTCTGCGTCGTTGCACTTCCTCTCTGCTTCACGTTTTTGGCAAGTTTAATTTGAGAGTTAATTTACTTGCACGGCTGTTACATTGAGTTGAGCTAACTCAGAGATGTGTTATGGTGCAGTGTTATGACATCCGAGAAGCCGTAGAGGGAGCCGCGTCGTAAACGTCTGAAGAACAAGGGAACGTCTGAAAAAGGTATTGACTGAAAATAAGAAAAAAAAAAAAGCAGACAAAAACTAAATAAATACATTTTAACCAGTGCAATATTTAAAGAATAATAACCCCACAAATAATTAATCACAAATTTACTCAAATTTTTGGAAAGCAGGCTAAAAGATCTTAAAGAAGCACCTTACTGAGCACCAAGAAGAACCAAAGTAATTGACATATATCCATCTACAGCGGGTTACAAAGACAATTTAAGTCCAGACACCCCTCAGAGGCTTCTAACCCTGATTTCATTCTTAAGCTTGTGACCACAGGTGAGGGTAGGAACGTAGAAGACAGTAGACCGGACCTCTTCACCACGACAGATGGTTTCAACGCCCATATCACTTCAGACGCAGCACCAATCTGCCACAGTTTGGTGGGACTTTTCATAAATTATTCTGTGGACTGGCAAGTGACACTTCTTGAGATGCTTGAATCCCATTAAGCATTGTCTGAAGTTAACACAGCATTTCAGAAAGAGAGGATCATCTCGACATTCAGCTCGGAGGTGGTAGTATGGTGGTTTGGGCCGACTTTGCTGCTTCAGGACCTGGCTAACTTATTTTAGTTGCACTGATAAACTCTGTTCTCTATACCAGAAACGGGCAAAAAGCTTTTTTTTTTTTTTACCTTGAGCTGAAGTGCACTTCTTAAACACTAATTTCCAGTTAGGCACATCTGTAATTCATCAGAGCAATCATTTTTATGCAACATGTTTTATAGATAGTTTTTCTTCTTATTAACAAAATCTGCATGGAAAATTGCTTTATTGTTTACTGTATTGCAATTTTTGTTTCATATTACAAAAATTGTATACTTGGGGTCCAGTGGTGGTGCAGGGGTTAAGCACAAACCACATCTGGAGGCCTTAGTCCTCCATGCAGCCGTCACAGGTTCAATTCCCAGCCTGATGACCTTTGCTGCATGTCTTCCCCTTTCTCTCATTACCCACCTTCCTGTTAATTCACTATCAAATAAAGGCCACAAGAGTCAATAAAACCTTTTTTTCTTATTTCTAAATTGTATACTCGTATGTTGTAAATGACTATCAGAATAAAAAGCAAATGAGGCAAACACACCTGGCATTGCGTAAGGGTGGAAACTGCTTCCCACCACTTTTCCCCTTTGACCTCTACTATGGAAACAGCCCAAGACTGACCCAGATGTTCCTGAAAACTCAGTTTGATATCTATAATGCTTGTTCATAATCACATTCTTTCTTCCTTTTTTGCATGTTTGTTTCTTTCTTTCTTGACTCCTTTAGTTCTTTCTCTTATGTCTCTTTCTTTCTTTTCTCTTTCTCCCTTTCTTTAGGACCGCCTTATCCCAAGGCAAGTGGAAAAAATGGGGGTAGAAAACATGGACTGAAGCAAAGTCCACCTGAGTGTGTTGTTTCTGGTCAGTTCGCCCAATCAACAATTCCAGTGCCTCTTATCTGTTTCACTTCCATTTTAAACATGTAAGCTTTTGTTTTTGTAGAAATGCATTTAAATTTAAATGCAGATTATTTCTCAAGTTAGTGAAGTATCGTTGTCATATGACAACGATACTTCATACTTCAAATATATATATATTTTTGGTTCTAAATCTTGATTTTGGACACGCAGACTCATAATATGCCAGAAAATGAGCCAATATGATCGAAGTGTCAGAATTCCTCATGGAAAGTCACAAGAGGCGAAATCACAGTTTTCCCACAAATGAAACACCAGCGCGCAGCTTCCACAGAAGAGAGCAATGCACTCCAAAACTTTAACGCAGTCATTTAAAAAAAAAAGAAAAAAAAACTTATAAAAGAAAATATAAAGAACTCTTTAAACTATATAGACCATATTTTGTGGTCATTTCTTGTACAGCGTGATAAAGTAATTGAATTCAACTGTGAACTCTTCGTTTTAAATCCATATCATCCTTATTTTTCACCCCCCGGAACTATAGTTTTAAACTAACTACAGTCGTAATCTTGGATACACCTCCGTCTTCCCTCTCGGTCCTTCACACCGAGCCTGGTGCTGACCGGACCTGATGGGGGGGTGGGAGGGAGGGGGTAAGGACAGCTGAGAACAGCGGCGGACTCGCGAAGTTGCACCGCCCCGGTTCAGGCAGCTGGACTGGAGCAGATAGACGCTGAGATAGTGATTGAAAGTGATGGTAAAAGGATTTAGCCTCGGCATTAACACAGAGGGAGGGAGAGGGAGAGAGGGGGAGGGAGATAGGAAACAGAGAGAGAGGAAGAGAGAGAGAGAGAGAGAGACAGAGGGAGGAAAAGGAGGAGGGAGGGTGATATTTTCCATAAAGCCCTTTCCACCCCCCTCCCCTCCCTCTCTTTCTGCCCTTGAGCATCCCGGGTAAACCCGAAGCTTGTAAAGTGGGAAGAGGAGGAGGAGGGAAGGAGGAGGAGAGGGGGGGGCTGATCGGGGCGGGCTCAAGCCTTTCTTCAAACTCAATATTTTATACTTTTGATACTCCCTGACGGTGGAATTCATTCCTCTTTTCCCGGCCGATCCCAGATCTAGGACACCGCTGAGCCATCAGTGCGCAGCCATCTACGCTGGGATAAAAGAAAGATTAAAGAAAAAAAAAGTATCCGGCGGACTGCAAATAAGAATAATAATATATATATTTTTTAGAAAAAGCAACAAACAGCGCGCAGGGCAGATTGATATCGGGAGTACAGTGAGGAGACGGCGGCGGGGAGCGAGTACAGTGGATGATCGGAGCGGATTTATAGTGCTGACTGGCCTCAGAGAGACGCGTGTAAGAAGTAAGTGCTCTATCTGATCAAGCATTTCGCCACACGGTGCGTTTATCTTGCTGGACGGTATGTGCACGCGAAACGGAGCACTTACGGTTTTTAGTTTTTATTTTTCTGTCGGGACTGGACAGACGGCCTCTTTGAGCTTTAATTTGAATCAGTTAGAAAGAAAAGGCAGGCGAGTCAAGAAACAGTTTGTGTGTGGTGTGTGTGTGTGAGCGGTGCTGCACTGTCGGGTTCATAACTGTGGAAACTGACACACCCCTGAATAATCGGTGCCGGGGGAAAACCGCCTGGGCTACTTGTCAAGTGAACAAAGTCTGCATGGGTCGGGACGTGCTGTGCGTGGACCGGACTTCTGTCACAAGGCGGGTGAGGGTTCGGATTACAATCCCTGAAAATGACACAGATTAGAAGCGCAATCTGTGTCTCATTTATCAATGCTTGCGGGGAAAAAAAGAAAAAAATAATAATAGAGTTGGATTAAGTTATTAATGAGGCTGTACAACTTTTGGAGTTTCCGCTTAAAGTTGTGAAATAAGAATAGCTAAGAGGGGTTCTCTAATGCACCCGATGAACCTAAAGAAAACTTAACTTTCCCCCACCTTTACCCCGCTCCCACGGAGCCGCAAAAGATATTCTTCCAACTCCGCATTTTGGGCAAGCTCCAGTCAAATAATAATAATGATGACAATAATAATAATAATAATAATAATAATAATAATAANGGGGTGCAAATCTGCTCTTACATGCAGCACTTGGTGAACATGTGAACAAGGCGCTGAGATGAAGCAAACCATCAGACATGGTCATTCCTTCTGGATTAAAACCACAAATACGAACAGTACTTTAAAAATATCCCCTTTGTCTACCATGCAGATTATACAGGTATCAGAAATCATTTTTACACAAACTTCACTTCCCCACTCTACAACATGACATCATAAGACCTCAGAGACCTTCTGTCATTGTTCTGCGTCTCTGTCCTCTGTGTGTGTGAAATGGATAGGCGCTACATGTAGACAGACGAATGAACTGTAGCCACAGGTGACAGGAGGGGTCAACATGGCGGAAGAACCTCCGGGATGGAACAAGGGCAAGACTGTACAAGTGAATCGATGAGACGAAAAGTTAGTATTGATCCTGCTGGATTTATCCCCTTCAATGTCAATGAGTAGCATCAGTCAGACGAAGAGGCTGTACCCCATTTGCCCGAAGAGCAGCAGGATAAATCTCATTCTCCCCTCTTCCGCTCGTTTAATGAAGGATATAATGGTGTGAGTAGGCTGAATGACTGCTAGCAGACCATTTCAGCGAACAGACTGTATATCTGTTATCCTCCCGACTTTAATATCCAGCAAAACCTCCACTGGTAATTACAGGGAGCGTGCGCTCGCAAGAAAAATTGCATGTTTATCCTTTGGTTACCGCTAATTTTGAGGTTTGGCTTTTTCCGTGTAGCCGATCTGCCGCTGAAGAGTGAAACGCGCTAATTAGGTGCTGATGTAGTGACTGGGAAATCAATACGCGGCATCATTAAAAGGAATGAGTCAATAAAAGTTCAAAGAGTTACATCGGGATTGTTCAACCTTCCTTTGTCTGATATGGATATATTGTAAAACAAACAAATGTGTGTGGTCATATTGAGGTGTTGCTAAGGCAATAACCTCCTATGTCATAACTTATCCTCCAATATGTCTCACAAAATATACTGTGTTGCATTGGTACAGTCCTAAAGTCCTAAAATTAGTTTTCATGGACGACATTGATCTTAATGCAGTGCATCAAAGACATCAGTGATTATGTAGATGAAACAGTGAATCTATTTATTTTAATCCTTTTATTCTCTTTTTTGCCATTTAAAAAACTTAGAGCAGTGCATTGCAAAGTTTCAATGATATTTTTTAACCCTTAAATTGCGAACACAGACACTTTTTTCAACCATTTCTTAAAAAGATTTTTGAACGTATAAAAAGGCAGCGGGATTTCTGATACTCAAATATTACACTTCAGAACAAAAATATTACACTTCAGAACAATGTTTCTTTAAAACATTATTATTTGGGACTGAAAGGGTCGATACAGTGGACACCCAAATATTGGAGGATTCACTTACTATCTACTTTTTCTATTATTTTGTAAAAGTAAATCCAAATCATTCACAGAAAAAAAAAAAATCTGTTCACAGATACTCAAAAGAAAATGCAGCTTGGGAAGATGAAATCCCATTTTTCTTGGAGGTGATTGGCTATTCTCACAAAAGGGGAGATAAGGCATATGTATACTTATATATTTATCTAAACTATTCTGAATGAAACATGAACTGTCAAGTCCTTTGCAGCCTCTAACAGGTTTTCTTTATTTTACCTTATGGGGAGTCAGATCAGATTCCATGTTCTTGCTGAAAACATGTGTTGCCACTGCATGATTTTTCCACCACCATGTTTCACGGTGGGAATGGTGCGATCGGGGTGAGAAGAACGTCTCCTCCATCCACACGTTTAGCTTAGCTTAACACTAAATAAGGCGGTCGGCAATCTGTGAACACAGTTACTCGACAAAATGTCTAATTAAGCGAGTAATAACATCGCTTGACCCGACTTTGAACGAGGAGGGGCCCAACCGATTCACGGAGCGAGAGGACGAGCAAGATGTTACCTCTAGTGAGTGAAATGAACTTGCATGTGTGTGAAAGGCACCTTCAGAGGTTCTCATTCGCATCAAACGAGGAGGACAGAGAGAGGAGGTTCAGGTGGGCTCTGCGAAGCACCTGAACAAACACACACAACCTGCACATGGATTCACAATAAACACGTCTGCGATCACGGCACAATGTGAATGTGAACAGCGTCGCTTTTCACATTCGGCTCCACGAACAGACAGAGACGCCCACCGCAGCGGAAACCTTTCTTTGTGGAACCAGTGTGGTGCAGGACGCCGACTGAGTTCCCTACAAATGCTGTTGATCTCAGATTTAGCAGCTTGTCGTCCCTCATTACAAAGGAACTGAGAGGAACAGCAGTTTAGAAAGATGTATTATTTCTGTTGGTTTAAGCAAACCTTCTGGATTTTACCTCCCTTTTTCATCAGATCCCTATAGCAAGAAACTCTGAAACTTAGTAAAGATTTAGGAAGGGAAAAAAAGATAGGGGCAGTATTATGTATATTTCATGCACATTGATCTATTTTATAGAAACATCTATGTTATTTTCACAGTTTAAAATAAATTTGACTGTCTTCAGGACACCTTTAGGAAGTCGACTCAACATTGTTCCTCTATTACCCCTTGAATAGTGTTTTTTACAAGAGTTTCATTGAGACGCAGCTCATATACTGAACTCAGCAGAAGCACAGATCCACCAGGTGTTTGCTAATTGCTGCTGGCTGGTCGGAAGGAGCTGAGTGGAGTAGGGATCCTCTGTGAGGCAGAAGCTTGGAAGCTGCAGCTTCAGGGAGGAGCTGCATCTCGAAGGCGGAGCTACGTCCACCCAGGCGTTTTGCACAGCTGAATGGTTGCCACGGGAGATTAAAGGATTTCTCAAACATGCAAGAAGGAATAAAAGCAACACTCCATCTATGTTTAGGATGAAGGAATAACATTATAGACAATTTTATACAATGCTGTCTCTTTGAGAGTGGTATAATTGCTAGCAGAGGTAGAGTTGGATGTAAATGGCCTTAATCATGTGTCTGCATTTCAGTGTATTTAACTGTTTATGTTTTGTCCGAGATTTCTTGTTAAAATGGTTGTCAGGTGTGACGACTCCATTCATCTGGAGGGGGCAGATTTGGCCTCTTTGTTCCTTGTTGTAGACGCTCAGCATCTTTGGATAGGTTGTCAGCATTTTGGGATCACCTGGGTGTAACGTTCCCAGAATAAAATCTACCTTCCTGCAGTTTTTAGCGAGTTCACGGAGGAAAACTCACACACAACTTTAGCTTGATTTATTCTATATTTTAGCTCTTTTGACACACCTAGGCGGCTGAGGTAATTTCATAAGTTTTGATGTCAAACAACGACACGCCCAGCAAATACTAAAAGCATTTTTCAAATTAAGATTTTATTCATAGAGGAACAGAAGCTGTCCAGACCAACCTCAACTTGCATGGAAAAATGTTTTCTTCATATCTTGTTTGCCTTGGTCCTGCTGAAAAAAAAAAGAGTTCATATTTTCAAAAAAAAAACAACAAAAAAAACCATCTAAATTATCCACAATACTTTCAGAAAAATATTTTGTGGACTGATGATACAAAATGGAATCTCTTTTGGAAGGTGTGCATCCTATTAAATACGTTGTAAAACTAAGCAGCATTTTAGAGGAAAAACTGATTTAACTTGAAAACGCTTCCACCGTTTATTTGTTATATTTTTTTTAACTATTGTAACCCCTGATGTCTCAGTTGTTTCTCTGCCGACCAATAGGACAGAATTAGCGCGTGGCGAATTGTCATACCACTACTGCATTCGTTATCGCAGCTATTTTGACAAAACTGCAGATCTGTTTTGGATTATGTCAGACAATTCCACACGTCTCATGCACATAGTCTATGAAAACCTGCACACATATCAATTTTCCAGTGGAATTCAGTCCTATCAAGCATGCAGAGACACAGTAACACATTTTATTAAATTAGGTGCCTCATTCTGTGTGTAAAAATTATTGTTAATCAGAATTTATTACACCACTGTTGCGGCTTGGTGTTTTAGCATAGATCAAAACAGCAAAAAGATTATTAAATGATCTACTTTGCTATTCATAACCGGGAAGAAAATGTATCCTTCAACTTTCTGTAAGTCACCTAAACATATTCCCACCTTTACTGTGAATCTAATTGTTTAAACCTCTGGATACTTTTTAGATCTTTTATGCATTTGCCAATATTATGCTGGTGATTGACTTAAAATATTTGATATATCATACAATATTTCATTTTCCATAGACTCTTTCGTCATGAATCACTTAAAAACAAAAACAAATGGGGATCCACAGAGGGGTGAGAAGTTGAGTGTTCCTGTTTTTATAGCCTAATCAGATCATTTTCTGTTTGATTAGAAAAGACATTACTTAAATGTGCATCTAAAATGTTGCTGACGTACAAAGAGTAGTAAAAGGAGAGATCACATCTCCACAATAAAACTGAAATTTGTTCCCTCTTACACATAAAACGCCTAATTACCAAACTCCATCTCATATTAGAGATTTGATAGTTCCATCTCAGACTGCAGGTTTACTGGTGGCTAAAGTTTCTAAAAGTACAGGGTGATTTTCATTCACCTCTTTCGTAGAGCCGCGTAACACTGTTCACTTTTATGACTGGACTTTTTTTTTTTTTTCAATAAAAACTTTACTTAGTGTGTGTCCCCCCCAACCCCCCGCCGCCCCTACTGCATGTACGTGTGTTTTGGTACAGGCCAGCTATCTGGTCAAATTTATTTGACACAGTGAATAGATGAAATATTTCTGGACGTGCCCTGCTTGTTTGAAACCTTCCAAAAGTTTTACATTGATTTATGCTCGACAGAGACTCCTCCACCGCTTCACTCCGGCGCTGTCCTTTCAGCAAACAGAGAGCAGGAAAGAGAGATGAGTCCTGTCCTGAACCTTGTCCAAACTCTGCAGGTGGCCTCGATGAAGGGTATGCTTTTTTTTTTTTTATCAAGGTCTGCCAGCTAGGCTATCCTGACAGTCCCATCTTCTGCCAAAAATTCAAAGAGTGAGAGAGAAAGAGAGGAGAAGAACTGAGGAGTCTGGTCTGGTCTGGTCTGGTCTTGCGATACACTTTATGCAACTCTAAAGAGTAAATAAGAAGAAAACTTGATTAGAAGAGAAAACGTGTGTGCAGAATGGTCTTTTCTCCGACCATTCTGCACCCTGCGCAGTAATAGAGCAACACTGGGAAAGGAAATGAAGGCCGTGACGCATTGTTTTGGCGGCGCACTGTAATGCTTACAAGCCTGGACAGGTTGTTCTATTGTTATTGATGCTCTTATTTGGGTGGACATAATTTAATTCCAAGAAACAGTATCACTCATTCATCATGTCGGGGGTTGACATTTCAATCAGGCTTATCGATGGACAGTCAAGTGAATTTAGCAAAGTGTAAAATCACGCGCAGATGTAGATGGGCTGCAGTTGACTGAAAGTGATCATCTTGCAATGTTGGAGAAAACACGGCGCAGTCGTTCACACGAGTCGAGCCGAAACGCTGCCGGGCTCTCGCAGCCTACACGGATAATCTGCAGCCATTTGTGGAGAAAAACTGTTCAGGGCTTAATCATACCGAGTCACGTTTCGAGCCCGGCTGATGGTTCCTCTGACCACCGCTGAATCAGTGGTGAACTTTTGGCTTAAATCACGGGCACCGAGCTACCGAGGAGGAAATGTGACAGTTTGTTGCAAATGTTTCAAATTCTGCAAAGCGAGTGAAACCCAGGGCACCTTTTTGGAGGTTTAAAAGTGAAGGTGAGAGTGCTGCTGAGTCATTTTTTCTCAGCCTCCGACAACGACGCATGGTTTGTGCTTCATCTTTGACTCAGAGGCTGTTTGATAAGTTCAGTAGGAGCCTTTTTTCTTTTCTTTTCTTTTTTTTTTTTTGCCTGTTTCAGTGTGATAACAATTACAGGCCTGTGTTGCTACATATCAATTGCCTCTTATGGAAGCGAATGTCACATTTTCATTGTTCTATTGATCCCTGGAGGCGCCAGAGTTTGGGAGGGGTGTATTTCCATCTGGGCCTGCTGACAGTGATTGGAGACATGAGGTCTGTTAATACCCTCAACTTTGGGGAAAAAAATGGGTAAAAGCTCATCTAAATAAGGATGGGTCAAAATGACATAATTCAAAATGTAAAAAAAAAATCATCTCAATTCTGGGGTTAGGATAAATTGAAGTGTAGTCATTTTCTCGTCACATAAAATAAGTCTGACTCAGCAACAAGCAGAGGGAACCAATTCCCCGTTGACTGCACAAGCGTGTAAACAATAGGAAACGTGTTCAAGGCACAACTTGTGGATAGGTTACTTTTTATATATATATATATATCTTTGCTTCTGTACCTTTCCTTCCTGATGACACCCTGGGTGTCTGGCAATGTGGCTTATCAAAACCTGTCACTGGATGTGCAGCGCTGACAAAGAAAACAACTGCAGGAACATCCATCGTCTTCTGTTTATCCGATATCGGGGCAACAGGTCCAGCTAATTCTGGGTGGAAAAGTAAGGCTCAATAAAAACAAATATAATATAATTCTACTACTAATCCAAATATCAAGTATTAAATAACTAAACGATCCTGTGAACATGCATGTTAACATTTTGCATGTGAGATCAAACAGAATGAAGAAATTTGACTTTGTAAAACCTTTTTTGTCAGGTGCATACTTCTCTCTCAAGTATGCATTTCAAAGCACAATCAGTAGTTTTGCTTGTGGATATATTTTCAACTAGAAAGTCACTCAACACCTTCAACAGAAAGCTTAGTTTCACTTTTATGTTTGTATTACAGAAGATAAAATGCTGTGCTACTGTATTTTTAATTCTTCATTCTAAATATTGCGTCGTCTTAGATGGCACACCGACATGGATGTATTCTAGTATGAAATGGGGATTTCATTGTGTGACAAATTTGAAATTATAAGGTTAATTCACTGCTTTTCAATGTAACTATTTCACTATTCACCATAGAAGGCATGCTTTATTAAATACACAGAATTTTTTTTTTTTATATAATGAAAAGAAGACTTTATGATCTTGCATCTGGACTTGAGTAATAACCATTCATCTTGTTTGTTCTCCGCAATGTTGCATCTGCTTGGTTCGGCTTTATTATTCATATTCTGAACTTAATGGGTTTATAATCATGAAATGATTAGACTCACTCTCACCACCATCTTGGCTGCATTTTAAAAACCTTTAGGGGTCACGATGGTGAGCTGGAAAATGAAGCTGAAGTATTTAGCAGTTTTCCGGCTCGAAATGCAAGACATTTTGATTGTAGCGTTCTCACACCTGGCTCTCTCTCGTACAGGAAGCATAATTCAATTGTAGCATGCAAATTAATTATTCTCCAATAAGATGTTTGGACTGCGTTCACAAATCCGCAATGAAATCCTTCAGCACTCACAAATTTGAAGTGGCCGCTGCGTTTGCAGGTTGCACAGTTAAAACGTCCGTCGCCCGTTTCAAAGCAGACAATATACGAGTCTTCTGCGTCGTTGCACTTCCTCTCTGCTTCACGTTTTTGGCAAGTTTAATTTGAGAGTTAATTTACTTGCACGGCTGTTACATTGAGTTGAGCTAACTCAGAGATGTGTTATGGTGCAGTGTTATGACATCCGAGAAGCCGTAGAGGGAGCCGCGTCGTAAACGTCTGAAGAACAAGGGAACGTCTGAAAAAGGTATTGACTGAAAATAAGAAAAAAAAAAAAGCAGACAAAAACTAAATAAATACATTTTAACCAGTGCAATATTTAAAGAATAATAACCCCACAAATAATTAATCACAAATTTACTCAAATTTTTGGAAAGCAGGCTAAAAGATCTTAAAGAAGCACCTTACTGAGCACCAAGAAGAACCAAAGTAATTGACATATATCCATCTACAGCGGGTTACAAAGACAATTTAAGTCCAGACACCCCTCAGAGGCTTCTAACCCTGATTTCATTCTTAAGCTTGTGACCACAGGTGAGGGTAGGAACGTAGAAGACAGTAGACCGGACCTCTTCACCACGACAGATGGTTTCAACGCCCATATCACTTCAGACGCAGCACCAATCTGCCACAGTTTGGTGGGACTTTTCATAAATTATTCTGTGGACTGGCAAGTGACACTTCTTGAGATGCTTGAATCCCATTAAGCATTGTCTGAAGTTAACACAGCATTTCAGAAAGAGAGGATCATCTCGACATTCAGCTCGGAGGTGGTAGTATGGTGGTTTGGGCCGACTTTGCTGCTTCAGGACCTGGCTAACTTATTTTAGTTGCACTGATAAACTCTGTTCTCTATACCAGAAACGGGCAAAAAGCTTTTTTTTTTTTTTACCTTGAGCTGAAGTGCACTTCTTAAACACTAATTTCCAGTTAGGCACATCTGTAATTCATCAGAGCAATCATTTTTATGCAACATGTTTTATAGATAGTTTTTCTTCTTATTAACAAAATCTGCATGGAAAATTGCTTTATTGTTTACTGTATTGCAATTTTTGTTTCATATTACAAAAATTGTATACTTGGGGTCCAGTGGTGGTGCAGGGGTTAAGCACAAACCACATCTGGAGGCCTTAGTCCTCCATGCAGCCGTCACAGGTTCAATTCCCAGCCTGATGACCTTTGCTGCATGTCTTCCCCTTTCTCTCATTACCCACCTTCCTGTTAATTCACTATCAAATAAAGGCCACAAGAGTCAATAAAACCTTTTTTTCTTATTTCTAAATTGTATACTCGTATGTTGTAAATGACTATCAGAATAAAAAGCAAATGAGGCAAACACACCTGGCATTGCGTAAGGGTGGAAACTGCTTCCCACCACTTTTCCCCTTTGACCTCTACTATGGAAACAGCCCAAGACTGACCCAGATGTTCCTGAAAACTCAGTTTGATATCTATAATGCTTGTTCATAATCACATTCTTTCTTCCTTTTTTGCATGTTTGTTTCTTTCTTTCTTGACTCCTTTAGTTCTTTCTCTTATGTCTCTTTCTTTCTTTTCTCTTTCTCCCTTTCTTTAGGACCGCCTTATCCCAAGGCAAGTGGAAAAAATGGGGGTAGAAAACATGGACTGAAGCAAAGTCCACCTGAGTGTGTTGTTTCTGGTCAGTTCGCCCAATCAACAATTCCAGTGCCTCTTATCTGTTTCACTTCCATTTTAAACATGTAAGCTTTTGTTTTTGTAGAAATGCATTTAAATTTAAATGCAGATTATTTCTCAAGTTAGTGAAGTATCGTTGTCATATGACAACGATACTTCATACTTCAAATATATATATATTTTTGGTTCTAAATCTTGATTTTGGACACGCAGACTCATAATATGCCAGAAAATGAGCCAATATGATCGAAGTGTCAGAATTCCTCATGGAAAGTCACAAGAGGCGAAATCACAGTTTTCCCACAAATGAAACACCAGCGCGCAGCTTCCACAGAAGAGAGCAATGCACTCCAAAACTTTAACGCAGTCATTTAAAAAAAAAAGAAAAAAAAACTTATAAAAGAAAATATAAAGAACTCTTTAAACTATATAGACCATATTTTGTGGTCATTTCTTGTACAGCGTGATAAAGTAATTGAATTCAACTGTGAACTCTTCGTTTTAAATCCATATCATCCTTATTTTTCACCCCCCGGAACTATAGTTTTAAACTAACTACAGTCGTAATCTTGGATACACCTCCGTCTTCCCTCTCGGTCCTTCACACCGAGCCTGGTGCTGACCGGACCTGATGGGGGGGTGGGAGGGAGGGGGTAAGGACAGCTGAGAACAGCGGCGGACTCGCGAAGTTGCACCGCCCCGGTTCAGGCAGCTGGACTGGAGCAGATAGACGCTGAGATAGTGATTGAAAGTGATGGTAAAAGGATTTAGCCTCGGCATTAACACAGAGGGAGGGAGAGGGAGAGAGGGGGAGGGAGATAGGAAACAGAGAGAGAGGAAGAGAGAGAGAGAGAGAGAGACAGAGGGAGGAAAAGGAGGAGGGAGGGTGATATTTTCCATAAAGCCCTTTCCACCCCCCTCCCCTCCCTCTCTTTCTGCCCTTGAGCATCCCGGGTAAACCCGAAGCTTGTAAAGTGGGAAGAGGAGGAGGAGGGAAGGAGGAGGAGAGGGGGGGGCTGATCGGGGCGGGCTCAAGCCTTTCTTCAAACTCAATATTTTATACTTTTGATACTCCCTGACGGTGGAATTCATTCCTCTTTTCCCGGCCGATCCCAGATCTAGGACACCGCTGAGCCATCAGTGCGCAGCCATCTACGCTGGGATAAAAGAAAGATTAAAGAAAAAAAAAGTATCCGGCGGACTGCAAATAAGAATAATAATATATATATTTTTTAGAAAAAGCAACAAACAGCGCGCAGGGCAGATTGATATCGGGAGTACAGTGAGGAGACGGCGGCGGGGAGCGAGTACAGTGGATGATCGGAGCGGATTTATAGTGCTGACTGGCCTCAGAGAGACGCGTGTAAGAAGTAAGTGCTCTATCTGATCAAGCATTTCGCCACACGGTGCGTTTATCTTGCTGGACGGTATGTGCACGCGAAACGGAGCACTTACGGTTTTTAGTTTTTATTTTTCTGTCGGGACTGGACAGACGGCCTCTTTGAGCTTTAATTTGAATCAGTTAGAAAGAAAAGGCAGGCGAGTCAAGAAACAGTTTGTGTGTGGTGTGTGTGTGTGAGCGGTGCTGCACTGTCGGGTTCATAACTGTGGAAACTGACACACCCCTGAATAATCGGTGCCGGGGGAAAACCGCCTGGGCTACTTGTCAAGTGAACAAAGTCTGCATGGGTCGGGACGTGCTGTGCGTGGACCGGACTTCTGTCACAAGGCGGGTGAGGGTTCGGATTACAATCCCTGAAAATGACACAGATTAGAAGCGCAATCTGTGTCTCATTTATCAATGCTTGCGGGGAAAAAAAGAAAAAAATAATAATAGAGTTGGATTAAGTTATTAATGAGGCTGTACAACTTTTGGAGTTTCCGCTTAAAGTTGTGAAATAAGAATAGCTAAGAGGGGTTCTCTAATGCACCCGATGAACCTAAAGAAAACTTAACTTTCCCCCACCTTTACCCCCCTCCCACGGAGCCGCAAAAGATATTCTTCCAACTCCGCATTTTGGGCAAGCTCCAGTCAAATAATAATAATGATGACAATAATAATAATAATAATAATAATAATAATAATAATAATAAAAGGATGACCCAAATAGATGTTGACTGGTACTTTTTTACAGTGTAATCGTGGTTGCAACATCTGTAGCCCACTCTGCAGCACAAGAGGAATTACACGCACCGGGCAGCAGCACGTGTTTTTACGCACAAGATTAAGGAACACAGACAGGCGCTTTTTGGCGGGTTTTACTTGGCCAATAATTCTGAAACGCAGTGCACCGCAGGTTAGAGAGGACAACTTCAATTTTACACTCTCAGTGGAAACAAAGAAGTAGTGTGGCAAGTAGTTATGTGGCTATGATGAATTTCGTTCATAAAAACGTTTCCAGGCTGCAAAACAAGCAATGTCGGGAATAAATAATGTAATTCTATGTTGTTTTTTTAAATTAACTTTTCCTCCTATTGTACCCACAGCGCTCCAGATCTACAAGAGGAGCCCAGGCGGTCTGAGCCCCTTCAATGGATCTAGCCGGAGACACAGGCGCTGCTGTTTTTACGCCTTCCCCTTCCGGCGCCGCTGTTCCGCTGCAGGACCCCGCTCTCTGAAACATGGATTCCCGTGAGCATCTCCCACCCAACTCCCTACAACATTATGGTAAAAGTGCACACCGAGAGTCCTCTCTGTAGCGGCATCCGCCCATCCGTTCCCGTGGAAACCAGCCGTCCCGAGCAACAAACTTCTTCACCTCTGTCTCTCTCTCTCTCGTTTCTCCCCCGGGGGGACGTCAGTGTTTGTCAGGCGACGCTGAGTGAAAGCTGCATATCCCACCTGTCTCCTTTCACCTGAGGGATTCCAATCAAAAGCTAAAAGAGGCGAGTCCTTTTTTTAAAAAATAAAGTCGCAAGGTGGTCAAGGATGCTCAAGTTCTCCCTGTGATCACCCCTCCATGCGCTTTACCTCTCCTCTGAGCCGTGTGGCCCCCTCACCCTGTGCCGGACCCTGCTCCATACGCCACTCCCCAGGCCTGCCATGCTCCTCCGGGCTGCGTTGTTGCTGGCGCTGCTGCTGCTGCTGCTGCACTGTTTGGCCTCCGCCGTCGGCCAGTACAACATGTGCAAGTCCCTGGTGAGCACGGACGAGGGCTCGGTGTGGGAACATTACGCATGCCAGCCCAGTCCCGCGTCCATGAAGGACTACATGCGGATCAAGGTGGATCCTCCTGGAATCACGTGTGGAAATCCACCCGAGAGGTTCTGCACTCTGGTAGGTTGAGTCGTGCACCTGTGATTTTATCATTTGTTTCCTCAGTGTATCAATAAGTAAAGAGTGCCCTCAGACGTGCCAAACTTTGTGGTTAGTGACAGAGTGTGACGTTTTAGAGCTGGGAAACTTTTATTCAAGGTTGTGCCAGACAGGATTGAGACAATGTGAAGCTTGAGGGTGACACAAAGGATGAAAAGCAAGAAGTCAGAGCAAGACTGACACTTAAGTGTTTGACCTTGAAAAGACATTGACGTTTTTGCAACCTAACATGAACTTTATGAGCTAGAGTCAAACTCACATTTAGACTCATAGAAAGAGCCCCAAAGTCTTCCGGATCAAATGCAGACATCAGGACCTTTCACTTCCAAGGACACTACAGGATGAGCTGAGGGGGGAAAAAAAGAAAACTCGTTAAAATGTCTGCTAAAGCCTGCAGGCCAGTCCTGGCTAATGAAGGTATAATAGTTTGAAATAAAGGTAATAAAATCTCAATCATAAGGCTGCAATTAGGTTTCTCTTCCTTTCGGTGCTCAATGAGAAGTTTTCTATCTGAGCTTTGACTCACGTCTTGACTCATTGTGTGTGAGAGACGAGATTTTATTTTTTTTTTTCCTCAACAATCGACCCGCTGTCACTGAACGTCCACTCACTGGCGATGACCGCCGCAGAAGGCGCCAGACTTGTCTCCACGGCCGTGACTCAAAATCTCACAAACAGTGTTAGAACCGGTGTGTAGGACTGTCTATATCATGTTATATAATAATGCAATTCTGTTAACCATCTATTTCTTTTTTTTTTTTTTTTCTAAGTTAGAAGATATTTGCTACTTTGGGAGAATTTGCACCTCCTTCTGGCACAGGCTGATAATTAACATGTGAAGTGGTTTAAACAGGATAACGCGGTACCTCGGATACCTAACGGTTAATGACTTGTTTTAGCAGCGGAAGCCGCCGTTGTTTTTGAGTGAAACCTCTCCGCTGAAGAGATTAGATGGACCTGAGTGAGGCAAGAGGTGAAGTGATGCCTGCTGCCATAACGTATTGACGTCTGCCCCCTAATGGCCTGGGCCTGGAAACTTCTATAACTATGTTTCTGAGTGAGCGATGATGAAATATTGATGCAGTCCTTAATGGGCTTCCTTACAAGGGGTTGGCTGGCGACGCTTCAATCCCAAGGATCCTGAGTGTGCTGCACAGCTGATGAGACAGAAAGAAAGAAGGGTGATGGAGGGCGGGACAGGAAGGAGTCTGGGCTTAGTCAGCACTTTCTTGTGGGATGGGATGGGAGCTGTACGGCGGAAAGTTCTGGTTCCCGTAAGGTCATTTGTGGTTGTGGGGATTGAAACGGGTCCCAGACTGCTCTGATTAGGGGGGTTTTAGAGAGTAACGTTTACGTGAGAAATGAGAGACGTCAGCTTAATATTCCAAAATGCACTGACTACTTTTCTCAGAGAGGCTATTTTTTTCTGAAGCGTATAACCGTCCACTGAGCATGTGAGGCTTCCTTTGCCTCAAGTCTTCTGCAGCGAGACAAGTGTTAGTTCCCTGACTGCTTCCATTAGAGGCACCAAATTGGCATTGGCGATCATTTATTAATATGCACTAGGCGTGGACGATTATCAATAACGACATGCTGAATATTCGAAAAGCTTTAAAACTCCTAACTTTTCCTATCACGCTATTGCTACTGATTGTAGACATTTCATTTCAGTGCCCCTGAAAAGTGGCGGAGTGACCAGCATCACCGTCACCTGTGCAGGGCACAGAATAATGCAGCAAACCCCCTTCCCCCACCTGTTGCTAGGCACTGCTGGTTGAAAGAAGACTACTACACTTTTAATTTGGTCACAGAAAAGAATGAATGAATTCAAATGTGGAATATTTCTGAATGTGGCAAACAGGGACAATCATTTTAAAACTATGGCAGAGTGTTTGTTCTCCTTTTGTGTTCTGCAAAAAATTAACATTTACACCAAACTCTACATTATATTATAATAAATGTAACACTTAGTATGTTCGGTTTTTTCTTTTTTTTGCAACCTTTGGAAGCACTGATAGCAATGTGTATTAGAATTTCATCAAATTATGATTTTAGTGCTTGAACTAAAACATGCTCCATCGTGCAGTTCTCCGGCTATGTTACTGCACACTGCTGGTCAGCTTGCTGAGCAAGAGTTCTACACTTTTACACTAGTAATAGAGACAACATTCCCATCCTTGTGATATTTGTGCCACTCAACAAGGAGCAGAAAAGGAGAATGGTATTATTTTCTGTCATTGTGAGAGGTTCTGTTTAGTCCATTTAACAGAATATGCTTACAATAACTATTCACTTCCTGTTTTAACCCTTGTATGTCGAAATGGGATCCAACCGACCCCACACACCTAAAGCTTGTATCATTTTCCATAGTCCTCTACGTTTACCTCAGTCCTCGCACGCACAAGGGTTAAATTAAAACAAAAAAAAAATACATTTTTACTTTGCTGTTTCGTAGAAGAACCTCAAAACTGTGGCATTTGCTTTAGAGAAGCGTCTTTTTTTCCCCTCCTTTTTGCCATGCATAGTTTTAGCAGCTACACAGAAAAGTCAGTATCATATCTAATTGGTTTACTTTTTCAGTCACTCATTCAGCAACACCACAAATCAAGAGTAAAATTCTTCTCACTTGGCAATGTATATATTTATATATATATATAAAAAAGTCTTCATATCTCAACGCGCCGAGTCGTTCATCTATAAAAAGACTTGAGATAAGCTGCGGAAGATGCAAAGTACTTTTTCCCCTCCGTCTCTCACCCTACAGAACGAGTGTTACTACACACTCTGGGAGAATTCACTTTTTTTTTTAAAGCATAGTGGTTTCCATTGCTTCCATCACTTTACAGTAAGTTTTGCTTCTTCCTTCTCTATAGGGATCTATTTTTTTCCCCCTACTCCATTCATCTAACTCGTTTCTTGGGAATGCGGTATCGTGTCTGCACAGCCAACGCGGCCAGCATCATGTTGGCTTCTTTCAGCGTGACACGCTTCCAGCACTTTGAAAAAGATGCTACTGTCACCAGTGCTGCATGAGGAGCTTCAGTAGTTTTTTTTTTCTGTGTGTGTGTGTGTGTAGTTTCATTGTATAATCTACTATAGGGCTTGTAGGGAGTGATGGAGCAAAGATATGCAAGGCAAGAATGCTGCAGATAGGCAGCTAATGATGAGAAAGAGGTGGGCCAGATCAAAGCTGAAGCATAAAGACGAAACCCTTCTACTGTCCCGCAGAGGCACTCACAGCGCCTGTCTCAAAAATGCTGCATTTAGAAGGGTTTGGCTTTTGTTTGTTGCTGTGTTTTCTTTTTTGGAGGGGGGGGGGAGGTTTGAAACCAAACCTTCAATCAGCCATCTCCCTTGGGTGGAGAACAGAGAGCAGTCGAATGCTAATGGGAATGTGCATGTGTGTCGGAATGTGGCCTTAACAGGGACCGGTCGGGGTTTGAGAAACATGTGGACGAGTTGGCTGAGAGTGTGTGTTAGCATGTCTAAGGAAGACACAAAAACAACAACAACAACAAAAAAGCACACACACATATACACATGTACACCTTGCTGTTCCACAACACATTTGCCCATTTTAGAAGCTAGAAATCAGCCAGCTCTAAAAATAGACATGAGAGGAGAGAGGAGCCGCGCAGCAGCGGAAGGGGAGCATGCAGGAAGGGGAGAAAGATGGCAGCTGGTAGTGTGGATCAGTGCATCTCAGACTGGGCCTGTGGCCATAATTCAGGCTCACTGCCTGGTGTAGCCTTGCCAGACCCGGATGGCCTGCCCTGCCCAGCAGTGGCCCATCAAGGCCACACGAGAGGAAGGGCTGGGGAGGGGGCATCTAAATCCAGCAGAGGGCCAAATCTCGATGAACCTCCTTGGTGTAAACGATGGTCCAGGTGGCAGGTGTCCTGATAAAACTCGGCTGGGGGTGAACTTGGGTGCAGCAGGAGCTGGTCTCACGCTGCAAGGCATACAGTAATTGGCGAAGGGAACAGATAGTCGAGGAGAGCAGGCAGCGAGAGCGAACGTACAAACAACGGACATGGGGGAGGGTGCAGTGATGTAATGGTGTGGCTCGCTTTCCCATTAGGACACAGTTGAAAGTGATCCGAGAGCGTTTAGATGTGTTGGCAGAACGGGAGGATAGTTTTAAGTGAGATTTATCCTTCACTGAGGTGGTTC
This sequence comes from Poecilia formosa, assembly GCF_000485575.1. NCBI lineage: Eukaryota > Metazoa > Chordata > Actinopteri > Cyprinodontiformes > Poeciliidae > Poecilia > Poecilia formosa. Next base: position 614,155 of record NW_006800221.1, read on the forward strand.
TAAGAGGGATTGGCTGCAGGCGCTTAAACAGCCTGAGGTGGACTTAGTAAACCACCTTATCAACCAACCAGGATCTCTGGACAGATACCTGTTTGAAGAGGAGGAAACGTATGTAGGAGCTACGAAACAATCTGAGCATGATTACAAGTGTGAGGGATTCGGTGACACAGACTGTCAACGCAAAGCTTTTTTTTTTTTTGAGCAGGCTGACATATTTCTGCTCCAGATGTCATAGCTGTAGATACTTAGCAAATAAATGCAAGATTTCTTTTAAAAATCATTGCTTGGAAACCCCCCCAGCCCCTCCCCCCAAAAAAACCTTTGTTGCAACTTTTTGATTTGAAGTGTTAAAAAGCCTCTGAAGGCTCTCATTCTTTGTTCTACTTGAGATTTCTTTTATTCCAAAAGGTTTTGCATTAGGTGGTTTAAAAAGAACATTAAACAAAGGAAAACGGGATGCCTTTAGCTTTATGAAAGCATTTGAATATACATATTTGTCAGAAACGTCCTTGTTTTGTTTTATGTTTGGTTTTAGTTTGCATGGCTCCATATCAGGAACTTCAGAACTAGGTTTAGACTTTTAAGCTCAACAGGAGAGTATTTAAGATTAATTCTGATAATTGAGAACTTTTTTTGTCTTTCTGTGTTCACTAAAGAACTTCAGTTCAATTATTTTAAAACAGTCATGTAATAAGTGTGTTTGAATAATTTAGAAACTGCTTTACTAAAGAAAGAAATGTTTCCTGGATAACAAGTGCACATGTACAGAACTAAATAATTTCTATTTTACTGTCATTCATGTACTGTATATTTATATTCATATTTTATATTGTATTTTATTTTATTCTGGAGTAA
>NW_006800221.1:615466-636395 GCF_000485575.1 Poecilia formosa
AAAGTAGCAAAGAAATGAGGTGCAACTCTCTAGGTGAAGCAATGACAAACTTGAGGCTGTATGAGGTACTTTAATTAAACCTGGTGTCAGTTCAGTGACATCCTGTATAGCTGTTGTGCTTTACCAAGAGGAATAGTGTCTCCTAATAAAAACCTGTTATACTTTAAGTTTGTTGCACTTCCAAAATCGAACAATAAAGAAATAACTTAATATTCTGTTACACAATCCATATCTCAGTTGATTTGAAGCCCTAAAATCCCCTTTTCTTGCTCTTGCTTTGTGGTTGGCTTTAGATTGAAAAACATCAATAAAATATAGCAGCTTTTCCCCGAATTCAGCTCTTAAGTGCTTACTGAGAAAACAGCAACTGTGCTGAAAATGTGGTTCTCCCAGTGAAGTGCATCTGCTGTAGTCTAAGTTAAGTTTTTTTTTTTTAAATAACATGTCTAGGTCCAACTGTGGGGACTTTAGCAAGATGAGCTCAGCTGCTGCTGCTTTGGAGCAGCATGATGTCTCTGCTCTGTCCTTCTCTCCTCTCCCTCCTCCTCCAGTCATACATGCCTACAGTAAACATTTCTTTTTTTCTTCTTCTTCTTCTTTTTTCTTGCACACACACGCACGCACACACACACACACGCACACACACACGCAGACATAAACAACACCTGCCCACGCAAACGCACACCTAAGATACATTTACACGCGCCGAGAGCTGTTTGGTGCTGGGGAAGGCATTTCACAAGAAACCAATAAACAGCGTTTCAGGTAATTAAAGCAAAAAACATAAAAAGAATAAATAAATAAATCCTAGGACATTATATGGTGTTTTATTCATAAATATACCAGCAGCAGCATGCCAGAGTTTGGATAAATCGAGTTAAAATGGTTTCTTTTAAATATAGCTAAATAAGTCAAAGGTGACTGTGTTGTTAAAATGGAGTTAGAGATAAAGTGTTTATTTCATTTTTATGCTAAAGTACTTATTTTATAGATGAAGTAGAACAGAAAACTGGAAGCATACCTTTGAGCACTCTGCCTGGTTAAGTCTTACCGTCAAAGGATTTAGCACCTATTTGCAGCACTATGATTACTTTTCCCCCTTGGCATTTTAGTTTTTATTTGAGCGATTTTCACCAGAACTGTTGCCAGTTCCTCGAAACTCTGGAAGCTTTGTCCAGCTCAGAAATCGCAGCTATTTCACGGAAGTCTGTGAGGTCTTCATTTGTGAAAAGGCATAAAACGAATTAAACTTTGATAGGGATAGTAAATGCTTATAGCTGCAAATGAAAACGGAGAACACTTTGTTACTTTTTTTTTTTAAACCTACTAAATTATGTCTTTGAGTATTTATTGCTTTGGTTCTGACTAAACTGCGATGAACCGCTGAAGATGCGTCTTATTAATCTGTTCCTCCTTCACACTTGTGCAGAACTTTTCACCTCAGCCATCTGTGACTCCTTTTTTTTCTTATTTTCTCTTCCTGAATTCAAATCAAATTTTATTTTTTGAGAGAATTGTTGCTCTTTAAGCAATCGTAGGACAAAATATTGAATGGAATAAAAAAAAGAAAAAAAAAGAAGAAAGAAATCCAACACAGACATGCAACTCAGGGTTTGCAGCTGCTTAGAGGAAATTTTATTTATGATTGTCTGAACAAGTTATGAGTTACTGTGAAGCTCTGAAGCAGAGGTGATCCCAGTCTTCTTGAATTAAATGTACATCTGTTTGAAAAAAAAAATAAATTAGTAGGTGTTGGAGAATCTCTAAGACCAAAAACCAAAATTGCCCACTTCTGCTTACCAGCCACTTTCCTAAACTTCACATTTGTTTCATTTCAGTCCTTAAAAGATAAAGAACATGTGCAGTCACACACTTATGTTACTTTTATTTTTTTCTATTTTATTAGGGATACCCAAATGTTTGTATTCCCCTCTATGCATGTGCAGATTTGTCAGGCAATACTCAGACGGAGAGAAAACGCCATCACTCTCCTCGAAAGAGAACTTCCAGCGTGACGGAAAGATGTCATAAGTGAAAAGCAATATCCCTTTCTCATCCCTTCTGTGGCCTTTTTAATGGGAAGGTCGTTCTGTTTGATGTTTCCTCAAAACATAATAAATTGTGTTGTGTGTGTGCCTGCCTTTATTCCCCTCGCCGCCAATATAAGATAGAAACTTCTGAAAGTGGAAGGAGAAGAGAGAGCAGGAGAGCACAGCGGCAGAGATGAACAGGAAGGGAAATGAGAAGCAGGTAAAGAACATAAAAATACATATTGTCAGAGTGTTTTGCCTGGGAAAAAAACAAATCTGCTTTTCATTTTTAAAAAAAGTAATTAAGAGCAATAAGTCATAGTGACAACGTTCGTCTTGTAAGGTGATATTTAGGAAGCAGGAGAGCATTGTGTTTTTTTCACACTCACCAGGACGCTGTGTGGTAGAAAACGAATATTGTGGACATTATACCAACGACGTTACACCGGCCTTATGCTACAAAACTGGTGATGGTATTTGACTTTACAATAACATGAATATCGCAGGAGCCCAGCTCAACTTGGGTTAAAATCTGTGCTGGAAAGGTGTGTCTTTCAAAACGATTTAAAAGTTGGGTGAGTCAGGGCAACTTTGATGTCCTTGATGAACATAGAGGCAGAGCTACAATGGAATGATTTGGATAAAGAAGGACATTCAACTGTGCATGGACGAAAATGAAAAATTTTAATTGTTGTGAAAGGTGACTGCAAAAAAAAAAAAAAAGAAGAAGAAGAAAGGTGATTCTACAGAGCACTTATTCAAAAAGTCAGTTTAAATACTTTCAAAACTATTTGCTTTTCACTTCACAGCTGTACTGACATTGACATTTTCTGTTTGCATTGTGACAAGAGTGAAAAAATTTGGAGGGGTTTCGAACACTATTCCTTATTGTCTTGGTTCTCATTGTCGTCCCTCAAGTCAAAACAAGGAATCCACTCGTCACTGGGGCATAATGGCAGCTGTTGTGGTGGAAGCAAGAGCCCAGTGAGGATAATTGCTGGAGGGGCTTAGCGACATGGGCCACCTGCTGCAGCATTAGGCCTGGATCACACAGAGACAGAGCGTGTTTGCGGGAGTTTGTGACTATACTGGCGCAGGAGCAGGGACAAAGCAGCGGCAGGCGGCAGAGGGGGATAAGGAGGACAAGGTGCACAAAAGGGCTTAGACATAACCTCGCGTAAAGCTCTTGTGGGGGATGAAAATCTTCCCGCCTCTATTATTGTACAGTGCATATCACCTCTACTGTAGCTAATCCCGACGGGCTCTGTAAGGTCAGAGCAACCTGACGAGCCGCTGGTTGACACATGGGCTCCAACACAAAGTGTAAGAAAGATTGCGCGAACTCTTATTTGTATCGCTGCTCGCGCGGCTTCGCTCCCGTGCGGCGGATTCCTCTGTGAGAGCGCGAGCGCTAACCTGGAAGGAGTTCGCTGTGTATCTGGGACAGGATGGCAGGGCGGCCAATTTCAATAGGATTTGTGGGGTCAAGGGTCACCTCCAGAACAACAGCGTTCTAATCTTCGCTTCCAAGCGTGTAAACATTTGTCTGGAGCGGGGTCGGGAGGCGCGCTAACAGGCGCAGCTGGACCTCCGACGGGGCAGCTAGTCGCGCTCCCAACATCCGCAGCAGCCCTCCTCTTCTGACTCTAATTACCTTGTCTGTTTGCAGTTGTTTACGTGCGTGGTAGATTATCATCCTAAGTGTGTTTGTGCTGACAGTGAACTCTATCGGAGTCGCTGCAATGGGGGTAATTGGGTTATCGGGTAGTAAACAATGCTGCGACGTGGCTTCGGTGTGAAGCGAGATGTATCATCTGCAGTTTGCGGCGTGTAGATAGTGTCGCTTCACAGCTGTGTGTCTTCACATGCATTATGAGCCCAGCTTTCCTCAGCACCACCTCAGCGTTTGCTTTTGTTCAGAGTTTTCCCGCTCTGCGTTGTCACCACAAATCAGATGATTTATAACGTTAGCCTCACAGGATTCCAACTCCCCCCCCCCCTTTTTTTTGGCGGTATTACTCCGTAAGAGTGGCTTTGAGTGACTGCTCACTTTCCCGCCAGAGCAGCACCAACAGACGCTGCCCCTCACCGGCTCCGGATGTGGAAAAGTGAACGTCTGCAAAGAAGCGGTGACACATGATCTACGCTCGCACGGTACATCAATATGACGCCGTATTGCTTTCACGTTACAGCTTACATCATAAAGAAGAAACTGCTGTTTCATGTGATACTCCACCTAGATCTTTTGAAAATTGACCGCTCAGCCTCCGCGCGGAACTGAAAGGAGGCAATAAAAAAGTTGAAATTCACAATAGTTGCAAAAAAATAAAATAAAATAAAAAAATCACCCCAAAAGTTTCCACTTTTCTGGCCACTCCCACGACATTTCTCCATCTGTTTACTCAGCATGTAGCAGTACTCACATTTCCATGCAAAACCTGCACTGCAAACAGATATCCGGAAGGCTCGTTAGCGTGCGCTTTGGTTTGAGCAGGTTAAAGCACCCTGCTGATTTCTGCCGCCATTTACCGTCGATGATGTGAAAGGAAACGTTGCATCCACCTTTTAAAGGCCGCCGGGGGTTTGAGGTTGATAGTCAAAAAACAAATTATGGGTGAAAATGTAGGCAATCAATTGCAGCTTCATCAAACTAAAATTTACTTTTTTTTCACTTTTATATTAGTAGTGCATCAGTTTGTGATCCAATATTTATCTAGTTGTAACTCACATATGATAAAAATAATTAAAAAAAAATAAGCTAACTTAACAACAGCATGGACTTGTGGTGGTTGGTGCTTTTTTCTACGCTGAGGTTGCATATTTTCACACAGTCCAAAAAAATTTGACTGGTTTTTTCCACTTTGTTGTCTTAAATGTGCAACATAACTACTTATGCTAGGTGGCGCAGTTGGTAGAGCTGTTGCCTTGCAGCAAGAAGGTTCTGGGTTCGATTCCCAGCCCTGGTCTTTCTGCATGGAGTTTGCATGTTCTCCCTGTGCATGGGTGGGTTTTCTCCAGGTACTCCGGTTTCCTCCCACAGTCCAAAAACATGTCAGGCTAATTGGCCTCTCCAAATTGCCCCTAGGTGTGAGTGTGTGTATGCATGGTTGTTTGTCTCTGTGTTGCCCTGCGACAGACTGGCGACCTGTCCAGGGTGACCCCGCCTCTCGCCTGGAATATTAGCTGGAGAGGCACCAGCAGCCCTCCTGACCCCACCAAGGGACAAGGGTGTAAAGAAAATGGATGGAACTACTTATGCTGCAAGACAATACATTTCTACGTGTTTCATAAAATTGCACTTCCTTCAAACATCAGGCAACATACCGGGAAAAAAAAAACCCATAAATTGTGTTGAAGGTATGTCCGCAACAAGGGCATACATTATCTATTTTTTTAGTTTCCATTTGCCGCACATTGAATATCATCGTGATTAACAAAAACCAAGGCTTGAAAACACCAGTATTTGTTTTGTTAAAATTGCAGAATGTGCTACAAAACATTGCACTCTTTGTGTTCGTATTCAGTCAGCTGGCTGCTCCCATCAGTTTACGTGATTTCTATAAAAACAATGTAAAAGCCTGTGTCTCGGTGTATGGAGGGAAGCAAGAAGCTCACTTTTCCTTGGCAGCTGCCATGAACAGCCTTCTGAACTTCCTCCTCAAGCTTAAGAGATCACTCCATAATTAGGGAGTCATAATAAATCTACGATTCTTTTAACTCTAAATCAAAAACAAAATAGTTCAGTCTTAACTGCACAGCTGTCTAGCTGCCATTGTGTCTTCACTTGTCTCAAAGCTGATATTTATTTGAATATTTGCAGGATAATTTTGTTACTTTCTCCAGCCTGTCACTTTTTTTATGTTTTTGTTTTGATATGCTGTGGCTAAGTCTGTGTATTTAATTGTTTATTTAAATGTTTATTTGGACATCTTTTCCCCCAGCCTAGTTATCCTTACTTTATAAAAACGGCTTTTTCAAGGTGGGCTGTGGCGTTTTTATACATTAGATGCAATCATAATTTTTAGACAACAAAAAGTGGAGAAAGAGGAGGGAAAGGAAATTTTCTTTGCAAACTACTGTTATTGATCAATGTAATAAAATTAAGAATGGCCATTTATATCTCCTGTGATGAAAGAAGAGGACAAGTGTAGAAACCTGGATCAATGTAAAAGAAAAAAGAAATATTCTGGACCTAAACAAAACATGTGGAAACATAGAAACACCTAAACTTATTCATTTAAATTTAGATGTAAGAAGCTCTAAGTTAAGAGAATTTAAAGTTCAGAAATGTTAATATCAATACTCATTCATTTCATATGAATGACTCAGTTCCTATGCGAACTGACTCATTCGACAGACAACACGACTTTAATAAATAGGGGAGAAAATAATAACCCTTATCAAAGTAATTAGTGCTTCCTGGGGGCATACAACGAGCCGTCTGTATGTAATACAAACCAAACAGAACCCGAGCTGAATTTAGCAAATTAAGCATCAAGAGAGATGAGCGCAGATCTCTGGGAATTCTTTGTGCAAATATTTTGACTCCTGTTTTGAAGGGGTTGTCAGAAAACTGGCAGATTACAGTCAGCTATGTGAACGCTGGAGCTAATCTGAGCCGTTGTGAGTCTTTCAGTCACAAACCCCTGTTACGCGAGTGTCACACTTCAATAATAAGACAGAGCTGTTTTCGAAAATAATTCATTGGGTGATTATATTTGCGACCGCAGTGGTTAGATTACCATTTCGTAATAGCGTCCTAGCATTGCAACAGACTCCATGCATTTTTTGGGCTATGCAATTATGAGTAAGTGGGTGATGAAATTGTTTTCCAGGTCGCACAAGAAGATCTCCAATCAGAGTAAAAGACATTTCTTGCAGCGGGTGGAAAGAGGCTTGCGGGGCTCTGTGAATAATCCTGTTGACTTTTACTTGTGTGGCAGGGCAGCAGTTTCAAAGTCTTGGCATCGGTGGAAGTGGAGGATCAATCCTCTAGAGTTAAAGTGCAGCAGCACTCTGCTGCCCATGCAGAGACGGTGATGATGCACGATCCCCCTGACCTTCACACTTTGTGTTGTGTTGTTTTGCAAGTTTACTTTTCAGACCTCCCAAGTGTCTTGGCAGGGTCTGCCTTACTAAGATTTTTGTTTTTGTTTTGGTGGAAAAAATGGGTTAGTTTATATTCTATTTTTGGACACTGTTGGAGCAAGTTCATAAATCTAGCTACATGGTAACATGGGCTTGGAGGAGAGAGTTGTGCCTAAAACATACCAAAGCATTTTGTACTTCAACTGAAACTTATTTTAGTTTTTTTTTTTTTTTGTCATATAGGTGACCACCTGAGTGCATAATGAGTCATTGCTTCCTGAAAACATCCTAAACTGCACTTCTTGTCAATAGCTTAATCAAATTAGAGTCAGCAGGTTCTGGTTATTTACTTACCTTTCTGATTTGTCTGCATCTCTTTTGTAGGAGAACCCATATTTGTGCAGCGATGAGTGTGATGCCTCCAACCCAGACTTGGCTCACCCTCCTCAGCTGATGCAGGACCGTGAACGCAATGGCCTCATCACCTACTGGCAGACGGTGACCTGGGGTCGACATCCAGAGCCCCTACTCGCCAACATCACCATGTCTTGGAACAAGAGTCTGGAGCTCACAGACGACATCCAGATCACGTTTGAATATGGCCGTCCCACAATCATGGTCCTGGATAAGTCCATGGACCACGGGCACTCCTGGCAACCCTTCCAGTTCTACGCCGACGACTGCCAAGACGCCTTCAACATGCAGCCCAAACGAGTGCGTGACCTCTCACCCACAAACCTGACACGGGTCATTTGCACTGAGCAGTACTCACGCTGGGTCGGCTCCAAGAACGATAAGAACGTGAAGTTCGAGGTGAGGGAGCGCTTTGCTCTGTTTGCAGGCCCCCGTCTGCAGAACATGGACAACCTGTATACCCGCATGGAAAGTATGAAGGGACTGAGGGACTTCTTTACCTTCACCAACCTGAGGATGAGGCTGCTACGGCCTGCGCTCGGAGGCACCTACGTCCAGAGAGACAACCTGCTCAAGTACTTCTACGCAATCTCCAACATTGAGGTTCCTGCCAGGTGAGGAGTAAATGTTTTCTTGCTTGTTGCACCTTTACCGTCACAGATTTACACGTTTCATCAAGCACAGACGTATTATGTATCAAAAACCGGCAAAAATGTTTTAGATATTTAAAAAGAAATACATTAAGTGAGGAAGAAGGTGGGGATGTCGCCGGTCATTTTGCCGTTTCGTACTTTTGCAGTTTGGTCATAATAAGACATGAAACAAATGACTGGGTAAAGTGATTTCTTTTGTGTAAAAAAGTTTTTCTATTTGCTGCAACTAGATGAACTGATGATCTGTGTGAAGATCAATGACAGCAGCCTGGTTGTCAATAAGATGTCCTTAACCCTTCCATGGTGTTAAGACGGGGCAATTTAGAGCCTACGCGGTTTTTTACTCAGTGCGCGGTCCGGCAATGTCGCACTGACTCCGTGTGCGCTTTTGCAAGATTCTTTTTGGGTGATTTCGGAAAGTGCTGGTTGACAGGACACCCCTGTCTCCCCACTTCCCCGCTGTCCTATCATGACATTGCCACACTCCTCCTGAAGCGGCCTGCTAGGACCACAGGAGGGTCGATCTTAAAATTACCTTTGAGATGGACAGCTTGCATGGATGTGTTGTTGGTTTACTCCTAAAAAACTCTTCAGATATATGACAATTGATCAAAGATCTGTGTTTTGTTATTACTTTGTAAGGGTGAATGGGAATTTTTTTGTGTGACCTATTTTTACTTTATGTTTTAGAAAATATCTAAATCTTGTTTGGTTGAGACTTGTTCAGCCCTCTGTCTCTGTCCTTCACACACAAAGACACACGCGCGCACACACACACCCCATATTAATACTTGATTAAGTGAAGAAAGAAAGCTTGTAAGGTTACAGTGTTGCCGACTTAGCAGTTTCTTGCTGCTAGATTTAGGGTCTTTTCAGACTCTTTTAGCACACTCTTTAAATAGTTCAATAAAAGATTTGTTGTTTGAGGTGCTTGGATGTTTTTGCAGACAGCATCTTGTAAAACGCTCAGTTGTAAAAGCATAAAAAGGCTTTGCTTCTTTATCTAAGATACAACAATAGCACTGTAAAAACATTTACCCAGACAAGCAGAAACTCTTCAGTGAAAGAGACATTTGATGAAAATCCTAGGGATTTTTTTTTGAGTCTTAAAAAACTGATCAGTGTCATTTAGAAACCGAGGTCTCTAGTCTGATATTTAGTTAAAATCACTGCAGTGTTTTTTTCTGACAGTGATGGGTACTTTGTCCCGACCGTAGTTTCCACAGTACATCCTCAAAATGCTGCGACATTACTTGGTTAAGAAAGTAGGTATCAGTGTGTCGCATAAATTAGCAAAACATCACTGGTAAAATCTTTTTCATTCATATACTTTAACACATATACCTACTGTCTACCACAAACTGATGTATTTGTACCGTTAAGTTTTAGTTTATTGAAATGCTTGGCTGACATTTTTTGCTTTCTGTTTTTATATGACTTGTTGATCATTCGACACATAATGTACATCAGGAAAAAAAGATCTTACATGATGTTTGTCAACCACCCCATAAACTAATCCTTAGGTTTGAACATTGTGAAATGTATTAGTCAAAGTTTCAGCTCTTCAGGATGGCTGGCTTTATCAAGAGACTCCAATAACAATCATTTAAAAATACTCTGATCAGATGGAGGACTAGGAAGGAGTACAACCTGATGTTTCTAGTAAAGTATGTTTGTTACATGATGGAAACATTCGGAAAAATAAATGAAAAACTACCAAAAACAACCCTTTTTTCCTTTACAATTTGGTTTTACTAACTTCTGAACACGTTTAATTGCACTAAAGAGCAACAAACGATTACTCTTGGTTTATTCCAGTCATTAACTCTCCCATCTGGTCAAATCAGACCAGTTACCACAAAGTATCTGTTTATTATGTGGTAACCACTGCTTCCTTGCTGTACAGTGGATATGTGATTTGCACTGTTTCCTCCCAGCTAGGCGACTACCAGTTTGAATCTTGATTGACGTCTTTGTGTGCAAAGTTTGAATGTTCTCCAAGGTTTTTCACACCCTTTCAGGAATCCCTGAGCATGAATGTTTGGTAAACTGGAGATCCTTTAAATGGCTGCTAGACGTTAGTCTGTGTATGGTTGATAAATGAATGTATTTTCCTCTTGAATGTGACCTTCTGGTGATCCTGGTCAGGATTAACTGGTTACAGAAAATGTATGGATGAATGGATGGTGTCTGAAAAGCTATGCTTTGTCAAACTAACAGAAATAATCTATGCACTGCTAAAATTCCTGAAAAGCAAAGTACAAGTTAAAACACACAAAAGCAATTACATCTTACATCTCATTACACTTTAATCTTTTACAATGTACTGCTGACTGTTTAATAAGCTCTTCATGGAATCAGTATCTAAAGCTCTTACATGAATTCAGCAGAGTTTGCTGATGTAGTGCATAATAAGATATACGAATGGGAAACGCTAAGAGTCTAGCTTCTCAGTTTTGCACTTGTGTGAAAAAAAAAATTCAATAAGAACATGGATAGCATTCAAACTCTGCAAGCTGCACTGCTAGAATGTGCTAACATCTATCTTTTTTTTTTCTTGCAATCATACATGACAGGAAACAAAAATCACCCAGTGGTGAACATACCCTCCGGTTTTGACATGCACACACAGCGGCCGTGATCAGAGGGCTCTCAGAATGACCCCGCTCTCAGCAGGAATCCGGGTGTGCCTGTCGCCGAACGATGATTAATGACAGAAATGAAAGGCCTCGGTGGTCGAACGTAAACCCTGATCCACATTCTGCCAGGGGATCCGGAAACCCTTACATGGCAACTTTGTGACAGTGAACGATGTTACGGCGATCATGCACCTGCTTAGCATCAACAAGCCATCGCTTCCTCCTTTCAGAGTTATTATTCCAATCAATACGGTCGGGCTGACATTTGAATGGTATTTAACGGCCTCGTTGGGACACGTGTGCGGTGGGAAGAATTTGTGTATGCAAGTGCGCCTGTGTGTGCGCGCGCGGCGTTCGGGTGGCCGAGCAAGAAGGTGGAAAGGGGAAAACGAGCGTCTGAGTGGGGCATTGACCGATGTGGGTGTCTGTAAACGCGTGTCTGCATGTGAGTAAAAGGTGTGGGGAGTGTTTGATGAAGTCCTGAGTGGATGCTGACACAGCACACATATAGACACACACACACACACACACACACACACACACACACATCCACAGACACACCAGCCTTCTGGCGGAGGGCCTGTAGGTATTGATCACAGACACTTTTCAGGCTCAGCACAGAATCTGAGAGAGAGACAGAGAGGTTATCAGCCTAATATTCAGGGGGGCAAATCTGAAGCAAAACCCAAAATATCTTGTAACCAGCCACCGAAGCAATTTTGTTTTTGATTCTTGGCTGCATCCGCTAACATTATACAATATTCAACCAGATGAAATGACCCAGAGCTGAAATTGATTGATTCCACCGTTGTTTTTACTTGGTGATAGCAAACTGATTCGTTTCAGTTTGGTCTTCCTGGCTACTAGCCACTCAGAAAAATTAAAACTTCAATTTTTCTTTTCAGATCAGTGGCTCTTACTGAAGGAAGAAGACCCACAGTAAACTACTTACAGTATAAGATACGTCATAAATTAACGCAGAAACCACAGATAATGTTTAAAATGTATGAAAAAAGAGAAGACGAGATTTTCTACGACCTGTCCAGACATCGCTTCAGTTCATTCTGAATGCAAGCAAGAGATTATCGTCAAATACAAGGAAGGCTGAACTCTGCACATTATATGGAAAAGTTGCTTAGCTGGTCTCTATCCTGTTTAGATCAGAACCTTTTCTGTGGACCATTTTGAATTTGTGACAAGTTCAAACTTAAGATAATCACTTTGTCATTGCTTAAAAATAAGACACCACATCTACTTCTAGCATAAATTATTAAAAGATGACAGGAAGGCCAGAAAAAATGTGATGAATGCCCTTCTCATGTGTTCTTATATTACAGCTCTTAAATGAGAATCTCTGTTACCTCAGCAGGTTAAAAACTTCACAAAACTGGAGATTGTTGCATCTCTACTGAGCTTTTATTAACTTTTTTTTTTTTTCAAGAAAATTCTTGAAATTTTTCTTCAAAACCAGAACACTGTGCTGGTGACAGCTGGTGATGGTGTCAGCATGCGCTAGATCTGATGACAAAGGACCCAAATTTAGCCCTGCGGAGAATGACTGAGGCCGGTCCGTCTTCCGCCCCAGCCACCCGCACCTCCCGTAACATTATCGCCGATCAATAAGTTATTCTGGGCAGCCGGGAGGGGTATTAGGTGATGGCGGTGGAGGGGGTCCTCAACAGTACAGTACAATCAGGAGTGTCTGATGCTTACGGCTGGGAAATTGATTCTGGGGAGCGAGACGATTAGTCAATGCTCTCTGGACAAAAGGCTAAGCTATTTCATCTCGTCTCATCTGGCCTCGGTAACATATTGGGATTTCCAATGCTTAAAATTTGAATAATGAATATTCCACTACGCCGGCGCTCCATCGGGGACAGCACACTGAAATGGGTTTTATATGATCAGGACCGAGTGGCAGTGTACCGCAGGTCGCTACGGTAATGAGATATGCCGGCGTTATCGATGGATAGAGGGTTGTAGTCACTTCCTGGCCGTATTGTCTGTCCTCGGGCTTCTGGCTGAGGCGCTTGGACTCAACCCGGTTAAAAGTAATTATTATTAGTTGACTGCTCTTAATGGTCTGAATTGAGGCTGCACAGAGACAGCAAAACAAGCTTTCTTCCAATCAATCAGTGCAAATGTTCTCTCTACAGGACGAGTCCCTTGCACGCGTGCTGTCAGAGTGTCCGGCCAAGGCCTGGCAATACAGCAGTATTATCAATATATATAGATCCCGATAAACCATTAGGTGCAAACGCAGGCAAGATTAGGTTGATGAGTGGGAGATTTGTTGACAAGATGAAACCGTCGAGCAGGCTGGCTCCGAGAGGGCAGCCAAAGGTGGAGCAAGCGTTTGGAAGTGGACAAAGACAGAAAGAAAGGTCAAACTCAGACCGATTCAGATTGGACCGAGTCAACAGAAAATGACTCAGCAGCATCGCTCAGTTCTCTCAAGGTTAAACGGGATGTGCTGAAGCACCGGCTCCAGTATGAGCTCCGAGCGAAGGTGTTTCAGTTTTTAAAAGCCCAGGGATTTATGTTCATTTCGCAGGCTGGATTCAAACTGCAGATGAGGGTATTTCCATATCACCGCTGGACCATATGAAAGCTATCTCCGACCATCAAAAGATAGAGTAGCAAAGTCTCAGTTCTATCATCATTTACATCAGTGAAATGATATTCGCTGGGAAAGGGCTCACTCATAAGTACGGCTCTCAAATTCTCCCTTATCCATTTGACCTCCATCTCTCCACGCCTGCACCCTTCGGTCCCATCTGTCCGGACTGCGGTGCAGACTATAGCGGCTCACTAGTCTGCATTATGGATTAGACAAAGGGTCATGGATTGGGCCATTTTTAATGAAATAAACAGCAAATCATATGGTGGGTCTTTATAATGGAATAAAGCAAAGGCTCCAAGCTCAGGAAGAGCCAACTAAGTGGATTAAGGCCAAGAGAGAGGAAAGGAGATGGAGCAGGATGAGGAGCTAGACAAAGTCTGCAATGTTTTTTTTTCTTTCTGTCTTTTCTTTTTTTACCCCCACCTTTCCAGGCTTGTAATCGCTGCAGCATCAAGTTCTCTTCTCCCCGACTTCTAAATTTGATTTGATTGGAGAAGATGGCATTTAAGAGAAGCCCAGTAGTCTGAGTGTCTCTTACTGTGTTATGGTAGTTAGCTGAATCAGGTGTAAAGAGCAACAGTCAGCAAATGTGCCACATTACACCACTGATCATCCTCCCATTACGGCAGACGATGCCGGTCTGGTGCAAGCCAGGCAACGTTCATGAAGAACTATTTATAGAGTGTGAAAAATATGTAATTTTATTACTTTACTTTTCACATATGTTGACATCTGCTGAGTGGAGAAGAAAAGAAATATCCAAACAACCTACTTTGTGAGTGTCTCTGGACAGAGAGACGCTCTGTCCAGAGACTTGCATGTCTCTAATTCTGTGTAATCTCAGAATTAGAGAGCAGTCTGTGGTCAGCCTTAAGTGGCATACTCATTGATGAATGCTCATTGATAAACTCATTCAGGACAACTTGCTGCCTATTTTAGAGAGTGCTGCCTTGAATTTAATTGTGTCAATTCAACTCTGATAAAACACAGATTTTTACTTAGTGTGCAAAATCCACAACTTTTATTTGAGAAATAATTTTCGCTCGGAAAATGTGACTGGATTGTTTAAAAATAGGCTGAATACCATCATTTGTACCATGGTAGCTAAGGTCACAAAGTGACTGAGCTCTGTAGGCTTAACGCCTCCGTAGGCTCAGTCTTGCCTGAAAGCAACAACTAATTATTTTCCAGTGGTGTGAATTAGTTAAGAGCTGACCAGGCAGGGAGCGAGGTATCCAAACATTATGCCTTTTCAAAGTTTCTCTTTTTCTTTACAGGCATGTTGTTTCATGCCTGCTTGACTCGTTTATCCTCTGTGTGTCTGTGTTTCTCTCTGTGCTGTTCTGGCCCCCCCGCTGATCGAGCTAATGTGCTGAGAGGTTTAAGCTCTCCATCTCCTCACAAACTGGCACAGGAAACTTTCCGTCGCTGCTCAGTGTTCATCTTTGTTTGGGGCTTATAGTCCAGACGGAAGCAGAGCCGCTCTGTAATACTTTATCCAGCAGTAATATATATTTTTTTGCTTCCTTAAACATACTAAACTTAGATATGAAATTTTGAAATATTCTAAAGCATTACTAGTACCGTTTTCAATTCTGTGTAACGATAGCTGCTGGCCAGTGGGATGTTAGTGCCTATATTCAGTTTTCAGAATTCAAGTTCTATTACTCGAACATTTTTATTATGCTGGTTGTAAACAAATATTCGTATATAAACCGCAGATGTAATCCAACACTTCCAGCGATGGTTAGATTATACTGTTCGAGTGACGTGTCACTTTAAGGTGTGCTTGTACTTCATACTTGTTCTAGCTGCCTCAATTACTTTAACCTTAACATTTGCCCTTTTAAGACATCAGCAAATTCGTGAGAGATTCTCATGGTACGGAGTCTTTATGGAGAAAACTAGGGACTGAATTATTACGTCCCTTAATTTCAATGAATTAACCACAGAAAAAGTTCTGACACCATTAATCAATGATTTGTTAAGTCATCAACTAAAGTTTGCTCGAATTAAAATAACTTTTCTTATACTGCTCTTCATTAAAACTGTGATGACTCACATGAAACATGAATTAATAATAGCATTGAAGCCACCACTGTTAAAAATATGACAAGTTCACGTTATATAACCTTCATTTTTCCCAAAAAAAACCCACACAAGCTTTAACTGCCTTGGAAAACTTTACCTCTATCAGCCTCCACTGTGTTTGTGTTTACAGCTGGTTTGCTGGACTTGCAAGTCTCTGAGTGTCTTTTCAGATGTCAGTGCCAACAGGAAGGATGTCTTAAGTGACCAACTGCTGCAAAGTGTCTGTGACAAACTCTAGATCCCACAGTGGAACTAAAACAATAAAACCAGCTTAAAAAAAAAAAAGAAGATGCAGTCTCAAAAAGTCCACTACAGAGGCTGCTTTCATGCCAGCCCACAAAAATGAATGAAGCCTCTGTTCTGTTCAAAGGGATCCTGTAGAAACAGCAGCTTCTCTGGAGACCCAAGCATGAGTGGATCTGCCAGGTTCACCTTCTGCTTATCACAACTCAGATGTTCACATGCTGCTCACTGTAAAAATGAAAAGAAAACCAGACTGATTATGCACTACTGAGCATTGCAGAACAAGTGGTTGTTATTAAAAAATAATTTACGTCCAGAGTCAGAGGTTGTGGCGCTTCCAGGAATATGGAACGACTTTAAGAAATATTATTTCGACAATACGGTTCAGTCTTTTACTGACCTTTGAAATAATTAATGTTAAATGTTCATAATTTTGTTTTATGGGCTTTACTAAAGCAGCAAATTGCGTCGTCTAAGTGCAACGTAATTATTGCATGCAAATCTACTTTAGTTTTGAATTGTTTGTGTTTGAGGTTTAAATAATCTCAGGTATTAAAATTACATGTTCCAGGTGGTATAGGTGTGTATACATTTTTAAAATAAAATAATTTTTTTAATAGCATTTGGCATAATCTTTCACTTAGACTCCAATCTTTATTTTGACCAAGTTTTTTATATTTTATTTTTTATTTTACAAACTTAAAAAAAGTCCTAATGTCAAGACTTTGTACAATCCCCCTTTGACAATAATGCAGTACTTAGTTTTCTGCTATAAACTCTGACAAGGTTCAAGTGCACAGTAATAACGATTTTGAATATGCCTCTTTGCAAAATCTATTTATATTTATAACTCCAGGCTCCTCTCTTCTGTGCTTCTCTTCAGCTCACCTGACCTAACCGTTTCTCTGTTGCCTTAGCACGGAGGATGAGGTTTTCTCAGCATCCTTTATTCTTTGATTCCCACCTGAGTCATCTAAAATTGCTCGTTGTCGAAACGTCCAAACATTTGGTTGAAGTTAGAGTTGCATTTGGCTGTCTTCACTTATTCGCGTGTGGTGGTAGGACAGAAATAGCTTTTTCCTTTTATAAGGTCCGAAATGTGTTTAATTGTAGTTTCTTAGATTTTAGTAACTCAAAAATACTTTGGAGGCTTATTTCCCTGCTTTATTGCCCTATTTGAGAACATGGCAACAGAAACATTGGTGTAATTCTTTTTTTTTTGTTTTTTGTTTTTTTTGTTACAGTGTTGTCTGTATTACACTTTAATATTGATTACCAAGATGGCAGGTATTGGCAAGCTTGGGCAAGTAGCGTTTTTTTGTTGTAGCTCTTTCTGATTCGTAAAGATCAACACGCTCCTGTTTTATTTAAATGACGTGTTCTCCTGTCATTCCCATTTTGAAGAGTGTCTGAGCCACATTACATTCTTATCCCAGGGAAACAAGAAGTCGAGCTGCACACAGCTGGTAGCTCTGTTGCTTTGCAACGAGAACATCTTGGGTTCAGATCCCAGGATGTCTTGCTGCATGCAGTTTGGATCTGCTCCCTGTACATGTGTTGGTTCTCTCCAGGTACTCCAGCTTCCTCTCACAGCCCAAACACATGACTGGCTATGGTGTTTCTAAATCAACCAATAACGACTGGAGATAGGCAACAGAAGCTCCAACCACACCTAATTTCCCCTAAAAGGGAAATGTATTGACAATGACTGGATGTCCAAACAATTAATAACATAGTATATTTTTATTGCCATGAAAAATTAGCAAATAAAAGTTTTCTTTTGCTTAGCATTTTTATTTTAGAAATGTTCAGACTACAAGAAAAAACAACCTCTTTAGGGATTTAACCCATCTTTACCATAGGTGCTGTATCTTCATTAGTGGAAGAATTACTCAGATCACACATACAAACAAAGTAAAAGCTTAACATTTATGGCCATTTATTAATAAGAAAGGTAAACTGTTGTGGAAACGTGCTCATTTAAACTTGCAAATCACCATTATATAACCCGTGTGCAGCAACACTGTATCCTAAGGGAAGGACTAATTAGACCCTTAATGGCTTTCTGCTGCTAATCCTACTTGTACAAAGGTTTATCGTTTCAGTGGAAGCATGAATGAGGACGACAGGGCAGATAGTGAAGAGTCTCTGTGACTTCTGGGCTTGCTCCACCACTGCACAAGCGAACAAGGAACAGATGCTTGCCCTCTGCCCCCCACACTCACACACCCGAGCTTCTTAGGGCCTTCAGGTTGTGTGCGTGCGCGTGTGTGTGTCTCAGTGAGCTTGTTAGAGCGACTTTGACTTTGGAGACTGTCCCTCTATTTTTGAATTACCCCAAAGTTTTCTTTTTCCGTCCTTTGCAGACGGAAGGTGAACGGATGGGAGGTGTAAGCCTGGATAAAGGAGAGAAAAGAGATGCAGGCAGATGATGGATTAATGCCTAGTTTCTGGGGACTAGCCGGGCTGTGTGATTTTGTGATGAATGATGTGCAGTGCGAGGCTCTGTAAATATTATTCACCAGTTTACATGGCCACCATTTGTCCGTCCACACAGCTGAAACCTTGCATCGCATTGAAGGAAAGCACCACTTTCTGCTCCATTATTGATGGACTTTGCTCTCTGCATGATTGGATACGGAACCTTGTGGAAGTATTCACACCTGTGGAACTTTTTCACAGCTTGTCACATTACATTTGGGGATTTTTTTATTTTCTATTTTTTTGCGATTGATCAGCAGGAGGTAGCACATTGTTGTAAAGTGGAATGACAAGAAAAACATCTGTAATAAGCATTTTTTACTCTAAATAAGTTACATTTTCTTTCAGGGTGTATTTAATTATCTTTAAAGTACACTTATGTTTAATTTAATCTCAGTATAAAGCTTATGAACGCAGCTGATAAAGTCTGGAAGACGCAACATATGGGAGACAGCAAACATGTGGAAGACTGTGGTCTGGTCCTTAAATGCATCACAGCTCAATGTGTGGTGGATTCCTAACACTGCATCACTCTCAGGATATTGCTCCTATGATGAAACGTGGTTGGCAGCATCATGCTGGTTGGAGTTGATGAAAAGATGTACGGAGATAAATACAGGGCAACCAATAGAAAGGATGTTTGTGGCTGCAAAAGATTTGAGACAGGATGAGAGGTTGTTACAACGAAATCAACGAAAGTCCTCACTTCAATTTTGCTACCAAATTGACAATCTGTCACAAAACCTGAAAATTCCTCTGCACAGAACGCTCTTCAGAGTTATTCTACAAAAAAAAAATTGGTCTCTACATGGGCAACAGCATTGGAAGAATAAAACCTTGAAACTGCAACAAAAGACAGTTCTAGAAAGTATTGACTAAGGCGAGCAGAATACAAAATACACATTGATACTTTTAGATTTTTATTCCTAAAACAATGTATAATTTAACTTGATTCCCTTCCAATTCCCACTGCTTTATGATAATCAGATTTATAATAATCTGTCTCATAAAACTGCAAAAAAGTAGACTAAAGTTTGCGATGGTAAAAAAAAAAAAAAAAGTTCAAGGTTCATAAATATTTTTGCAAGCCCCAGCATAAATGAATACTTTATATGCAGGCTTCTGCACAGGATGCCTTTACTTTGGGCTCCTCCCACCTTGCTCAGGCTCCTCCCTCCTGAGTTATCTCCCTTTGAGGCAGCCGAAGCCTTGGAAACAGATCACTTTTTAAATCATTCATGAGCAGTCCCCGGAAAAGAAAGGCACGCAGAAAAAAGCTGTGGAAACGCAATGAGGGATGTGTCATTGTTTCTTTCATATGCAATGATTTATGACACGACGGTTGTTACTGATTTGATAATCACAGTTTATTTCCTCTCAGAAAGGAAGAAAGTTATAGTCAGCGATTTTTGCCTGTTTTCCTTTCATTTCTTTTGTCTCGCAGATGACTTTTTTTTTTTGTTTTTGCTTCCCCACCCGCCTTCAAGAGATTTCTCTTCTCCTCTTCCACCTTCCCTCCTGCGTCATACCCATAAACATCCTTTTAAAAACACAAACACAGAAAAAGAATAAAAGCACTTGCACTGTGTCTTACCTTACATCTGACGAGAGGGGGCGGGGGGGAATCTCTTGATACCATAAGCGTGCTCTAAAGCTGAAAAGCGCGCTGGGAATTGTAAGTGGGAGAACATGAGGTTCAGAGAGGGTGTCCTTGAAGAGATAGCTTGTTCTCAGTCAGCCACATTAATTAGCATAGCATTATTACAGGCATGGTGTGATCAAAAAAACACACTGCCATCTTTACCGCTGAACTGTCTCTGTCATTGCAGCCATGTTGATGGGTACGGATAAACAACTCTTTAGCTGGGGCCTCAATGTGCGACAGTGAGAAAAGGCTCGTGTGTTTTAATGAGATGCGTTCCGTCTCATGCTGTCAGCGCTCTGTGGTTGATGTCTGAGACTTTTCTCTTTTCACCAAAATCTGGTCCCTCATCATGGACCTTGGGGGAGATGACAGACAGCAGCCTCCTAAGTCAGCCAAACAAATCTTCAGGGGAATGTCGTTTACACTTCGCCTCTGCTCTAATAGCTTATTTGTGAATAGTTAAGAACCGTGGCTCTCGTTGGGTTTCGGCACTTCCGGCTGTCGGTGAAGGTTGCCTAAAAAGTTGAGCTTCATGTGGCATTTCATCCATACGTTTTCAGTTTTTTTGGAGCTACGCTCATGTATGCCACATCAGCAGATTTAGTCCCCTCCCACCTCCCACTGTTGTTTAATCAGGTGTAAAATTAACTCCAAACAGAGACTGGATGTAAAAACTACAGGTGAGAGGTGAATTTATTCATACTGTAAGCATAAGTGGGTACAGATCAGTGTAAGAGTCATTTACGTATATATATAAAAAAAATTCCCCTCTCACCCTCCATGGGTGGTCTCTCTTTCATCCTCTGAGCTCGGGTCCTCTACCAGAGGCCTGGGAGCTTGAGGGTTCTGCGCAGTATCTTGGCTGTGCCTAGAACTGCACATTTCTTGACTGAGATGTCTGATGTTGTTCCTGGGATCTGTTTGAGCCACTGCTCCATTTTGGGGTTGACTGCCCCGAGGGCCCCGATGACCACAGGCACCACTGTGGTCTTCACACACATATATATAAATATAAATATAAG